>NW_024882791.1:0-194839 GCF_019059575.1 Amphibalanus amphitrite | reverse complement strand
GTGCAAGCAATGGAGCGGTGGAACGTTACCTCTGAGGGCGACGTTAACACTCGGACTGGGCCAGTCCGGATGAACACGCTCCTCGCCCTAAGTTCTCAGACTGGGCGGGAGCACCTGTTGCTAGGTGGTAGGCTCGAATGCTACCGTACGTCTACGAAGTGACGAGCGCCCCTGCCAGCAGATCACCTGTCGTGACGCACTGTCACGCCAGCGGCTGTCCACTACAGGGCCCGTAGAAGAAGCCGATGAGGAAAAGGTCGTCATCTGCGTCAGGGCGAACACCTATCACCGCTAACGGAGAAGAAGGTTCGAGAGGCAGCTGTAAAGGACCTGAGGGGTGTTCACGGGCACCGCACACTGCTGCGTGCGGTCGGTGTGCGGTGCGTCCAGCAGGCGGGGGGTAGGGGAGGGGTAGGCGGCTCTGACGTCACGGCTGCGTGCGGTGAACGATCCGCTGTGGCCAGTCCCGACCGGCCACAGCGGTCGCTGTGTGCGGTGACGGAAGGCTGACGTAGGGACGCAGTGGGCGGAGCTTGGAGGCTGTGTGCGGTCCGACCGCACACAGGGCCGTGAACAGCCTCAGCTCTCCAGCAACTGAGTGACGTCATCCTTTCCACTTCAGCAAAACTCGTCCCCTGCTGTCATTTCGGAATTCGGCAACACCGTGAGACTTGCTATAGGCATGTCGTGCCACTCTCCGTATCTCAAATCGTCCATTTGATACTGATGTCCATTGATACGGCTTTAAAGATGCTTCAAAGACGGCAAAAACCCATACGTCCTCGCGACCGAACAGGATAAACTCAATGCAGACAGCATATAACCACATGTCAAAAGCCCTCACGTCGTCCTTGTGTAGTGTAGCGACGTATTGGGTTTTGACGTTGCAAGCATTTCATAATCTGCAAGAACGTCTATGGGTTTACCGACGTGGATTTTGTCACTGGCACATAGGTTAGCCATGACGTGTGGGTTTTCGCCGACGTAGTGGGTTTTGACTGTGTCACTTCCGTGCTTTTCAAAGACGTGGAATTCCAAAATTTGTTTTTCCTCCCCAAAAAGCTTTTTTTGGTTTTTGAAAAAAATCCTCATGGCATGAAATAGAGCTTGCAAGCTGGTCACAATGGTGTAAAAAACGAAAAATGACCCAAAATTGACATGTGGGGTTTTGACTTTGGACGGCAGAATGGTTGGACTTGGTGCTTCATGCTTCCTTGTCTGCCGTTTTCTTTGTTTGTTAGCCATTGCCGCAAGATACATAGGTGCCTCTACTAGCGAGTCTAAAAAATCGGGAGGGGCAAACCATCAACATTTGTTTCTTTGCATATAAAAAGGTATACAAATTTAACAAAGAGGGTATTTAATGCAGGAAATTTCAATACGTTTATGAAAATAATGCAACACGTAAAGCTGATGCAGGCGATGTAAGGCGGCCAAACCTTTCACTTACTTTTTTTGCGGTCCTTCTTCCGCTGTTCATGGCCTGTGGACATTAAAAAATATAGTTAACATTAGGAATAGAACCACTTAACCATGTAATTCTGTTAACATTACATGGTTAGCATGAGAACATAAATTTGGCCGGGGCGTCGCAAGTCCATCTACGACACGTCGCAAGTTACGACACATGTCCCGTCGCAAGTTGTGTCGTAGCGAAAAAGGAGGGATGTTGAGGAAAGAGGGTTTGTCGGAGGATACGACAGAACGTAGCTACGACGAGGCTTAAATACCCGCTTTACTCGAGAATTTAAAAGGCTACACGATCAGCTGATCCCGTAGTAAACGTCAGTAAGGTCGAAAACTCTATCACGCATAACGGAACATTCGCCTTTTGGTTGAGAGCTTATGAGACAGCCAGGTCAAGCATGTTCTCTGATTCTGAAGCTTGTCTCAACTGGGTGACTTGTGATCGCTAACGCTCACATAATTTGCCATAAAATTTGGGGTCGATCACAGGAGATTCGTGGCTAAAGAGCATCTAGAAGCTATGCTTTAGAAGAAATGAGTTCAGAGAGTTTGAAGTCACAGAGAGGTAAGAGAGTTGAAGTTGGAGGTCACTTGGAGGTTACAGAGGTCATCTGGGACAGTCAGGTCACAGAAGTCAACTTGGGGACACGTCAGGTCACAGAGGTTAATTTGGGTCATCACAGAGCTCAATTGGAGGTCAACTGGGACACGTCAGGTCACAAGAGTCAGCTTGGGGTCATCAAGAGCTCAATTGGAGGTCACGGAGGTCATCTGGGACACGTCAAGTCACAGAGGTCAACTTGGGGTCATCACAGAGCTCAATTGGAGGTCATATGGGTCATCTGAGATACGTCAGGTCACAGAGGTCAACTGGGGGTTATCACAGAGCTCTATTGGAGGTCATGGGGGTCATATGAGACACGTCAGGTCACAGAGGTCAACTTGAGGTCACCACAGGGCTCAATTGTAGGCCATCTGGGGACACTTCAGGTCACAGAGGTCAACTTGGGGTCATCAGAGACCTCAATTTGAGATCAGCTGGGACAGTCAGGTCACAGAGGTCAGCTTGGGGTTATCAGAGGTCACTTAGAGGTCATAGAGGTCATCTGGGACACGTCAGGTCAGAGAGGTCAACTTGGGGTCATCACAGAGCTCAATTTGAGATCATCTGGGACACGTCTGGTCACAGAGGTCAGCTTGGGCTCATCACAGAGCTCAATTGGGACACGTCAGGTCACAGAGGTCAGCTCGGAGTCATGAGAGAGCTCAATTGGAGGTCATATAGGACTCGTCAGGTCACAGAGGTCAACTTGGGGTCATCACAAAACTCGGAAGTCATCTGAGACACGTCAGGTCACAGAGGTCAGCTCGGAGTAATGAGAGAGCTCAATGGGAGGTCACGGAGGTCATCTGAGACACGGCAGATCACAGAGGTCAACTGGGGTCATCACAGAGCTAAATTGGAGTCATGGGGGCCATCTGAGACACGTCGTTTTTGGAATTGGGAGAATCTTTTGGGGGATGCCCTCGCAACGTCCAAGATCGCCTTTCTGGACTCGCCAGTAGTTGCTGGAATGATATAAGGCTGCTTTGTATCCCTGAATACCCAATGAATTTGAATATAACATATTATGCACCATTTTTAACACTCGCTGGCACGGATTGAGGCCTCACAGATGATCCGTCGGTTCAAGCTCTATAACTCGCGTTAGCGTCAACGGATTGTAACCAAATTTTAACTCAAGTTCAAACAATTTTACACTAACCATGTAAATTTCGTGACCATGGCCCGAATGACCTGTGACCTGTGACCTCTTCCTCAAAGCAAGGTTAGCTTACGACACAACTTACGACTGCTATTTCAAATTCGTAAGTTGTGTCGCAAATCAGGCAACTTGCGACAGGCTTTACTACTTAAGTAACGCTACTCATCGATTGATCCCTCCAAAAACGACTTACTACACAACTTGCGACACGTCGCAGTTACGACGAGGCTTACGACGCTCTGGATTCCTCCGGCCAAAAAGATCTTTTCGCTTCATGTCTTGTTAAAGATTTTGAGTTTGTCGTTTCGTTAGCACGACGTCCCCTAAACCTGCACCTGTCTACTGCTTTTTTTTGCCACCCCGAACAAGAACGACTGAGGAGGGGGGGGGGGCTTGATACGACCCCACTTACGTTTCGCTCCCATGGAACTAAAAACAGCAAATTTTCATGGGAAAGGGGCTCATGAGTCCTCGCTCCCTAACTACATCAATATTTAGAGGGTTTGCATGATAAAAGCCAGCATTAAAAATAAAAATGGCGCTTTTCAGCACGAAACGCTACGTGTCTCGAAAAAAAACATAAAAGCTAGAACAATTAAGATAGCATTCGATAACTTAGAACAAGCCCTATCGAGCTTTATCAAAATATTTTGTCTCAATACGTTAAGCTCAAGATTTCACCAAAGGAGACGCAGTGAGTGTTGCTTAAATACTTTTTTGCATATGACATTTCATATGTAACAGATTTAGCAAAATTGCAAACGAGGCCGAGGGTAGACGAGGTTGGGTGGCGGGCGGCGCTTCACGCCGCCATCGAGCTGCTATTGCAAAAAAAAAAATCGCCCATGGGTCGGATTCCCTCCTCCTCAGACGGACGTGAGTAAAGGCATTCTCGCATGGACAATGCAGTTATTGAGCGATACGCTTATTATCCTGCATCGATCGCAGTGCTTCAATAAATGCATATGAACTCACCTATGCAATTGCCCTCCCACTAAAAACTTCAGGCCGGACTATAGTCTGTTCCATATCAAGCTTGCGGTCGGAGTCCCCTTGGCAGTTCCAGGCAATTCGCTGAGCGCGCTACTCCATTCAATAATTTGAGTCTTAGAATGTAAGATGTATGCACAGAAATCACGCACTGCCTTCAACAGAGCACTTCAGCCGCAAGCTTGACATGGAACACGCTATAGATGTAGTGAATGCGCTCACCTCCTTCATCGTCCTCTTGGCGATCATCAGCCGGACCGCCCTCATTTTCAGAGCCTGGCTCGTCGAAGTCCTCTGAAAAACCGTCTCTGTCAGATTTAAGAATATGTGTGATGCAAATAAGTGCCTGCCATAATGGGCAAGCATTTCTGAAAAAAAAAACGCTGAACGGAACATATGTGCTACGGTGGTACCGGACTGCTTTGGCTATCCGCGCTCGTCCTTAATCTGAAGTACAGCACCATGGGTCTGCATATAACCTAGTAGTACCAGTGAACTTTAACGGTCTTACATTGCCTTCGCTCTGTACGATTCTCTTCATGGTGTTATTGCATTGCCTCTTTAACACTACATTGCAAATTAATGCTTTAACTGCATGAAATGTCTGCTAAAATGACAGACGAATGGTGATGTTACGATTAGCACATGTACAAACGATTAGTTACCTTCAGTGCATCCTCCAGGCTCCGTCCGCTATATTTTGAGAGGCATCCTTCGTCCAGCTTCATCATCAGGATGGAGGCACGCGTCAGTTCGTGAGTAGCGTCTGACAGTCTGTAGTACCACGATGCACGTCTTTGTCATGTCCCATGTGCGGGTGAGCACCTCCATATCGAATTCACCCATCTCTAGAATCTGGGACGTTGTAGCACAATATTTCCGTAGTTTTGTTGCATGGAAGAGATCTGCCCTGTTTAGTGCCATGTCCGACAACTGCTCTTTAAGCACCACGCCTGCGTTGTAGTGTCCTGTAGTCCTCGCCAGAGGGTTTGCGAACAGATACTTGTTATCCTTGTCAATGTACGTCTCCCGGTTGTCTACCAGTAGCTGCAGCGGAGCCGCGCAGTCGCTCGGTATCAGGGTGGGGACCTTGTTCCCGCACTTGCCGCGGGACATGACGACGTCGAGCTCGTTGAACAACTTCTTTTCTGTTTCACCCATTGACTTGTTCACTTCTTCTACCGTCTCTTGTTTGTACATCTCTCGGTTGATCCATGATTGCAGCAGGATGCTGCTAAGCTCCTTAGGACGGCGTTTGTTGAATACTAGCAAACGGGCGAGAACCGCTTTGCTCAGCCTTGCATAGTCTGTCATGCCATGTATTCCCTTTTCTGTCATTTCTTTCACTCGTTCCTTCATTTTTTCGGTGAAAAGCTTCAAATCGCTGGTAAAGGGCAGCATGTCTTTCTTGTCATACTTGTTCGACTCGCGGTTCTTCAGCGCTACGCTGCTGATCTTCACATTCCAGAATTGGTCCACGTGATACAAGAACGCCTCAGCATCTTTCACTTCGCTTTCTTCTTTCTTGATCAGCGCAATGCCCTTCTTGAGAGCAGCCAGCTGTCGTAGTTCGCCTCCAATCCGCATGGCCTTTGAAGGAGTTTTGTATGTGGGCAGCCCCGTGTGGGCGTTTAGCTTGTCCTGCTCAAACCCACAGACGGATTTGGTGGCACTTACAACCGTATCAAATCCTTCGCCATTGATCAGCTCTTGCATGCTCTTTCCGGCTGCTTGGACAACTTCGCCCATCATCCTTAGGCGCTGGCTTATCTGCGCAAAACCCGACCTTCCAAGTTTCGCGTGCAAGTTGGCACCCCACTTCTTCAGGAGTTCATCGTTCTTTATGGTCTTCGTAACTGCATCGTCGTGCATACGAGACAATATGTCCTTGTGATACCCAGTATTTTCTTCTTGGCCGTCACTCAGGAGCGTCCGGCTCTCTGCCAGCACCGTGGGAATGTCTGGGCATTCTGTTTTGCGAGCCACACAGTGATGTTTTATGTGCTGCATCATGTTGGTTTTAACCACAAAAAGATAGCAGTAAGGACATGGCACGTAGTCGTCCACGGACGCCTGGTCCGACTTCCTTCCCAAGATCATGTCACCTTCACCCCTTTGTAGGACGAGTTTGTTGTGCTCCATGTTGCCTTTGTTGATCATCACGGTGATTTTCATTTTTCGTTCCTGCTCAGAATCACACTCCTGTATATCCTTGACTTCCTTCTCGTCACGGTGGACCGTCTTGATATGGCGCCATATCAGATTTCTCTTTTGCTTGCAATATATGCAAACATTTTTTTTCCGCACTTCGCCGCACGATGCGCCGTTCCTCGCCGACTGAGATGTACGCGACTGAGAACTGTGCTGGGGCGGAGCCACCTCAACACCGTCGCTGACATCAGACTCAGCTCCCTGTTCTCCGTATTCGTTCTCCTCCAAATGGTGGTTCTCGGGAGCCGTGATCTCTGTTTGATTGCACATCAAGTGCTCAGGAAAAGTCCATGTGCCATGGTCCCCTGCATCCTGGACTGAAGCCCTCGAAGTAGAGCAGGTGGGTGACATAAGGTCGTACTCGCTTGCAGAGAACGGCGTCATGTCGATCAGTTCAGTTGGCAGTGCTGTTGAATAAGAGGTTTTTACTGACCCACAAACTCCCGTCTCAGAGGTAGGTGGGGAAACACGAGACGGGGCTCCAACCGTCGCCCCAGTAGTTGTACACAGATGAAGAGCATCCCATCTTCTAGCGTCCGGGGTCGGGACGGGCGGCAGGCCTCCAGCCGCAGTCTCGGAAGTCGCACGCAGATGACGGGCATCAGCCCGCCTTCCCGCTTCAGAGGTCGGGACGGGCGGCGGGGCTCTGGCCGCAGTCTCAGAAGTCTCACGCAGATGATGAGCACCCCACCTTCTAGCGTCCGCGGTCGGGACGGGCGGCGGGCCTCCGGTCGCAGTCTCAGAAGTCTCACGCAGATAAAGAGCATCCCACCTTCCAGCGTCCGGGGTCGGGACGGGCGGCGGGGCTCCGGTCGCAGTCTCAGAAGTCTCACGCAGATGAAGAGCATCCCACCTTCTAGCGTCCGGGGTCGGGACGGGCGGCGGGCCTCCGGTCGCAGTCTCAGAAGTCTCACGCAGATGAAGAACATCCCACCTTCCAGCGTCCGGGGTCGGGAGGGCGGCGGGGCTCCGGTCGCAGTCTCAGAAGTCTCACGCAGATGAAGAGCATCCCACCTTCCAGCGTCAGAGGTCGGGACGGGCGGCGGGGCTCTGGCCGCAGTCTCAGAAGTCTCACGCAGATGATGAGCATCCCACCTTCCAGCGTCCGGGGTCGGGACGGGCGGCGGGCTCCGGTCGCAGTCTCAGAAGTCTCACGCAGATGATGAGCATCCCATCTTCCAGCGTCCGGGGTCGGGACGGGCGGCGGGCCTCCGGTCGCAGTCTCAGAAGTCTTACGCAGATGAAGAGCATCCCACCTTCCAGCGTCAGAGGTCGGGACGGGCGGCGGGGCTCTGGCCGCAGTCTCAGAAGTCTCACGCAGATGAGCATCCCACGTTCTAGCGTCAGAGGTCGGGACGGGCGGCGGGGCTCCGGTCGCAGTCTCAGAAGTCTCACGCAGATGAAGAGCATCCCACCTTCCAGCGTCCGGGGTCGGGACGGGCGGCGGGGCTTCGGTCGCAGTCTCAGAAGTCTCACGCAGATGAAGAGCATCCCATCTTCCAGCGTCAGGGTCGGGACGGGCGGGGGGCTCTGGCCGCAGTCTCAGAAGCCTCACGCAGATGATGAGCATCCCACCTTCTAGCGTCCGGGGTCGGGACGGGCGGCGGGGCTCTGGCCGCAGTCTCAGAAGTCTCACGCAGATGAGCATCCCACGTTCTAGCGTCAGAGGTCGGGACGGGCGGCGGGGGCTGGCGCAGTCTCAGAAGTCTCACGCAGATGATGAGCATCCCACCTTCCAGCGACCGGGGTCGGGACGGGCGGCGGGGCTCTGGCCGCAGTCTCAGAAGTCTCACGCAGATGAGCATCCCACTTCTAGCGTCAGAGGTCGGGACGGGCGGCGGGGCTCTGGCCGCAGTCTCAGAAGTCTCACGCAGATGATGAGCATCCACCTTCTAGCGTCCGGGGTCGGGACGGGCGGCGGGCCTCCGGTCGCAGTCTCAGAAGTCTCACGCAGATGAAGAGCATCCCACCTTCCAGCGACCGGGGTCGGGACGGGCGGCGGGGCTCGGCCGCAGTCTCAGAAGTCTCACGCAGATGAGCATCCCACGTTCTAGCGTCAGAGGTCGGGACGGGCGGCGGGGCTCTGGCCGCAGTCTCAGAAGTCTCACGCAGATGAGAGCATCCAACCTTCTAGCGTCCGGGGTCGGGACGGGCGGGGGCCTCCGGTCGCAGTCTCAGAAGTCTCACGCAGATGAAGAGCATCCCACCTTCCAGCGTCCGGGGTCGGGACGGGCGGCGGGCCTCCGGTCGCAGTCTCAGAAGTCTCACGCAGATGAAGAGCATCCCACCTTCCAGCGTCCGGGGTCGGGACGGGCGGCGGGCCTCCGGTCGCAGTCTCAGAAGTCTCACGCAGATGAAGAGCATCCCACCTTCTAGCGTCCGGGGTCGGGACGGGCGGCGGGCCTCCGGTCGCAGTCTCAGAAGTCTCACGCAGATGAAGAGCATCCCACCTTCCAGCGTCAGAGGTCGGGACGGGCGGGGGGCTCCGGTCGCAGTCTCAGAAGTCTCACGCAGAAGAGCATCCCACCTTCCAGCGTCAGAGGTCGGGACGGGGGTGGGGCTCTGGCCGCAGTCTCAGAAGTCTCACGCAGATGAGCATCCCACTTCTAGCGTCAGAGGTCGGGACGGGCGGCGGGGCTCTGGCCGCAGTCTCAGAAGTCTCACGCAGATGATGAGCATCCACCTTCTAGCGTCCGGGGTCGGGACGGGCGGCGGGCCGGTCGCAGTCTCAGAAGTCTCACGCAGATGAAGAGCATCCCACCTTCCAGCGTCCGGGGTCGGGACGGGCGGCGGGCCTCCGGTCGCAGTCTCAGAAGTCTCACGCAGATGAAGAGCATCCCACCTTCTAGCGTCCGGGGTCGGGACGGGCGGCGGGCCTCCGGTCGCAGTCTCAGAAGTCTCACGCAGATGAAGAGCATCCCACCTTCCAGCGTCAGGGTCGGGACGGGCGGCGGGCCTCCGGTCGCAGTCTCAGAAGTCTCACGCAGATGAGAGCATCCCATCTTCTAGCGTCCGGGGTCGGGACGGGCGGCGGGCCTCCGGTCGCAGTCTCAGAAGTCTCACGCAGATGAAGAGCATCCCACCTTCCAGCGTCCGGGGTCGGGACGGGCGGCGGGCCTCCGGTCGCAGTCTCAGAAGTCTACGCAGATGAGAGCATCCCATCTTCTAGCGTCCGGGGTCGGGACGGGCGGCGGGCCTCCGGTCGCAGTCTCAGAAGTCTCAGATGATGAGCATCCCATCTTCTAGCGTCCGGGGTCGGGACGGGCGGCGGGGCTCTGGCCGCAGTCTCAGAAGTCTCACACAGATGAAGAGCATCCCACCTTCCAGCGTCCGGGGTCGGGACGGGCGGCGGGGCTCCGGTCGCAGTCTCAAAGTCTCACGCAGATGAAGAGCTCCCACCTTCCAGCGTCAGAGTCGGGACGGGCGGCGGGCTCTGGCCGCATCTCAAAGTCTCACGCAATGATGAGCATCCCACCTTCTAGCGTCCGGGTCGGACGGGCGGCGGGCCTCCGGTCGCAGTCTCAGAAGTCTCACGCAGATGACGAGCATCCCACCTTCCAGCGTCCGGGGTCGGGACGGCGCGGGCTCCGGTCGCAGTCTCAGAAGTCTCACGCAGATGAAGAGCATCCCATCTTCCAGCGTCCGAGGTCGGGACGGGCGGCGGGGCTCTGGCCGCAGTCTCAGAAGCCTCACTCAGATGAGCATCCCACGTCTAGCGTCAGAGGTCGGGACGGGCGGCGGGCTCTGGCCGCAGTATCAGAAGTCTCACGCAGATGAAGAGCATCCCACCTTCCCGTCCGGGTCGGGACGGGCGGCGGCCTCCGGTCGCAGTCTCAGAAGTCCTCCCGCAGATGAAGAGCATCCCACCTTCTAGCGTCCGGGGTCGGACGGGCGGCGGGGCTCCGTCGCAGTCTCAGAAGTCTCACGCAGATGAAGAGCATCCCCCTTCCAGCGTCAGAGGTCGGGACGGGCGGTGGGGCTCTGGCCACAGTCTCAGAAGTCTCACGCAGATGAGCATCCCACGTTCTAGCGTCATAGGTCGGGACGGGCGGCGGGGCTCTGGCCGCAGTCTCAGAAGTCTCACGCAGATGATGAGCATCCAACCTTCTAGCGTCAGAGGTCGGGACGGGCGGCGGGGCTCCGGTCGCAGTCCTCAGAAGTCTCACGCAGATGATGAGCATCCCACCTTCTAGCGTCCGGGGTCAGGACGGGCGGCGGAGCTCCGTCCATCGCATGGGTAGCCGGTCGCAGCCCATGAGTCGTCATAGTCAAGTCAAGTCCAGGATATTTGTGGTATACATGATACTCAGTGGTGTGAGGAGGGGTTTCATCCACGCGGCCGGCTGACCCAGGAGATGAAGGGAGGACTTCTGGAAAGAAAGATATGGCAACGCATAAGGAAGCATGGCGGTAGGAGGATGAATGCTGTCTTGATTTTTTAACCATCACCAGTGATTCGGCGAGTGATTTTAAAATGTAGGATCAGGTAGTGAGCCAAAAAAAGAACAATGTCTAAAGAAAAACCAGAAAAACGATTGAATTATGATGTGTTGATTAGCATAGATACAAGTAGATTTGGGTGGACTGAGTAACTGGTAACAACACAAATGTAGGCACCATAGTCACGTCTTACCTCGTCCATTTTTACGTGAGTGACGCTGCGCGCCTTTATGTCTGCCACGGGAGTGGAGAGCAGCAAGCAGCATCCTCTTCCCATATGATCCAGCTATGCGCCCTGTCAAATATTGATAGCTATTAGCTAACATAAAATACTAAAGGAAGTTTCCCAGCCAGCAATTGGTTTGGCTCAAGTCCGTTTTGCCCTAGCGACTCCGGCACGCCAGATTTGGGCCGGTGTAAACGGAACGCCGTCGGAATAAGAGTTTGGGTCGATATGGCTCTATTCCGGTTAACCAGTCTTTGCCGTAGCGTTCCGGAGCTAGTATGGCTTCGGACCGACAAGTCCGGCCGGCACTAGCGAGCGGTGGCCTGACCTGACCTTGCCGGAGGGGCCGTGACGTCACCGGCGGGCGGTCAGAGCGAGTCGGCAGAGCCTCACTCTACGCGGCCCGAGCGAGCAGTGAGGATCGGTGAATAGACATAGGGGAGGGAGGGGGAGGGGGAGGGGAGGGAGGGGAGAGAGAGAGAGAGAGAGAGAGAGAGAGAGAGAGAGAGAGAGAGAGAGAGAGAGAGAGGAGGAGAGAGAGAGAGAGAGAGAGAGGAGAGGCGGCCGGCCAATAATTAGGCAGCCAACACTGAGTTGAATGAAGCACACGATGCTGACAACGTTACGGAGTTAACTATAAGATAATGTCATGCGTTTAATGTGATTGGATTTTTCACTTAAATGCTTTCTTCTTTGTGACCCACAACCCCTAATTTGGGGAGGACAAGCTGCCCCAACGGTTCCTGACCTTATGAAAAGTTGTGGGGCACCGCCCCCACGGCCCCAGAGTTGTGGGGGCTAGCTGCCCCACTGCCCCCGGTTTCCCGCGCCTATGTATGAATCTATGAAATTATGTTGGTATATTTCCGATTTCGATCCCTCCAGTTGGAGGGGCTCAAATACCTTACGAGCCCCCCTTCCCAGCCGAAAAGTTGGAGGGGCTCAGCACCCCCTAGCCCCCCCCCGGCTCCCGCGCCACTGCCCCCCCCCCAAGGCAAATCATGGGCATCATAGCATTTATTGCCCCCCCCCCCAAACTAACCGATGAGCCCCCATGGGGGTATGGGGCCCTGGCCCTTATTCGATTATCACGAGGCTCAAGAAACACACGCCAGCTATTCGCACAGCTCCCATACCGGTCTTTGAGGGTCCTACAATGACCTCTGAGGGTCCCTCAGTGGCGGTCATGCGCCCACCTTGACCGCTGAGCCCCCAGCATGACATTAAAAAACTCAGACCACCAGCACGGCGCAGGTTAATAGCATCTGCAAATTTGAGCACTCTACTAAGCTATGCCTTCGTCGATTGTATTTACATAAATTTTGAACATGAGACCTAATACAGCTCTGAGGAACCCCAATCAGAACATTTTTCCCACCTTGCCCTTCACCCATTTAGCACTATACGCTGCTGGCGTCCTGTCAACCGGGTCTAGTATATTCCCCTTCATGCCTTGCAGCTTCAATTGCAATACTATCCTTATGTGTGGTACTTTATCAAACGCATTATTGAGGTCAAGGTATGCTACCTACATCAAAACTGCTTTCTTTGCCAAAAGTGTTTGTATCTGTCGCAGCTTCAAAAAAGTCTAGGTTAAACATAAACAGCCTTTATTTAACTCATGCTGGATATTGCCTATCACACTGTTTTCATCCAAAGATTCTACCACTTTCCCCTAGATTATGGATTCCAATATTCTGCAAACCAAGGAATACTTCGACAGTGACTGTAACTCACCTCGTTTGGTATCCATCTGTGATTGGATAGTGGAGACTGACGCCAACCTGAAAACAAGTGTTATTGGCAGTCAAGGTGTGAGAGGTGCATACACTAAATATTGCCGCTTGTATCATTGAAACTTTTACATCCGTTCCGCCCGCTCATTGCCAGCAACACCAACATGACTAGGGATCCAGCAAAAAGTGATTGATGTTCCCTCTCGGTCGAGGGCTGTCAGACGGAGAAGAATCTCCTGTACGAGGAGGTCGGTCGAATAGAATTGTGTCAAGGCCTGGAGACCACTCAATGAGTCAGATGGGCTCCTATGTAGCCACACTTATCTCCATAAAGGACCAATGCGCCGGTTTCTGAGAGACCTTGCCGGCTTCTGAGGGCCCTAGTAACGGCCAATGAGGGATCAGCTGCAATGGCTCCACACCCGTCTGTGATAGCCCCACGGCCCACACCAGTGTTTCTAAAAGCCACCACATCGGCACCTGCGAGGCCCCTCACGCCATCTCCAAGGGACCCACATCAGCGCATCGCCCGTAACCCTCGCCGTATTGTAGTAACATTAACCCTCGCCCGTATTGGTGTTTTTCCAGCCGCGAACGTATAGGTAAGGGGGCGGGGGCCCGTTGCCCCCCCCTTGCCGTTTCGCCTATGATTGAGCTAGAGTTTCGCAGAAAAAAAAACGAGCGTGTTGCCCGTGACGAGAGGAAACCGATGACACCCAATATTAAGGTCCTAGTTCATTGGTTGACCTTCCAGGTCAGGTCAAAGACCCAGAAGTCGGGAAAATCGGGACCTGTTAGAACGTCGTAGTGTGGCAGTGTGGCTGATATGGGGGCTTTCGGGGTGTTGATCACGAATATCATGTTAATTTTGATCACAGATGATGTCCTCATGCATTTTAACTGGGCCGGGTCAGGTCAGGTCAGGTCAACCAGTAGGGGTCCTGCCGGGTCTTCGCAGTAGGTGTCAACCGCCTCTGACAGCTTCGTAACATGTTACGAAGGCACCAAAACTACTTCGTTAATGTTCATATGGTTGCTAAATTCGAATTCAGCTCCAAAAACTAGCCTAGAAACATGTAAAACTCGAAAAAGTGAACCGAGGTCATCAAAGGTCAATGACCTGACCAGACCTTCAGGTGACCTTGACACCCACCCTAATGCATGGGGGCAACATCATATCACATGTTTGAACGCCTGAAACCACGAAAAGACTGGAAACGCGCGGCTAATGCGAGCCGACATACGCCGAACCGCGATTCCGGCCAAACATGGGCTCGAAAAGTAGGTCACAGGTCAAAGGTCATTTAGGTCAGGGTCATGAAATTTTTAGGGTAGGTGTAAAATTGAATAACCCGAGGGTACTGAAAGTTTCGTCGCGATCGGCCGCTTTTTACGCGAGTTATTCGCGAAAAACCGAGGGGGCCGTTCGACCCCTCCCCTACACGAACGTGGGTTAAGGGCCTACATCGGCGGCTCTGAGAGTCCCCAAACCAGCGTCTCTGAGGGCCACGTACCAGTGACTGGGCCAGTACCAGTGATGGCCTCTTACCAGCCTCTGAGTGTCCTTGCCAGTCTTAGTCTATGAACTATGAAAGGCCACTTTCCACTTTCAGGCCACTGTGCAGGGCCACGCACATGCCAATGATGGCCCCACCAGTGTCTCTAAGCCCTAAGGCCCCGCGGCCCGCAACGGCGGCTGTGAGGACTCAACACCAGCGCATCTGACGGCCTTTCACACCGGTGACTGAGGAGCTCGCTTGCTTCGTTTGCTCGTAAAATACCATGCACATTAGGCACACTCCTTGGGCATAAATGGTATTTTTACGTGCCAATTTTTAACATTTTCTCAGGGCAGACCGTTTTAAAGAGGCCTGTCTGCCAGTGGGACCGGACCCACCGTGCCCCCCTCCCATCGAAAGGTCCTGGATACGTCCCTGCCTGGGCTGACCCCGGGCCCCCGGGTGACTCGCGGGCCCCTTCAAGAGCAGGTGATCCCCTCGTGGGCGAAATCCTGGGTACGTGTCTGACGTACATCGTGCATAGTTAATCCAACAACTATTTGTCATGTTGATTTGATTTTTTAAAAATAAATTTAGTCCGAACCTTTTGATGGGAACACGGGCGTAGGAACGTCATGAAAAGTGGGTGGGCCACCCTGTCAAGGGGCCTCCTTTTCCAGGGGGCCTCCTATTTTCAGGGGCCTCCAACTTTTGCCTCGTCCTGCCGGCTGCTTTCAAGTATGACCTCCAAATCTAGCTTCTGAGATCGAGCAGATGTACCCAGGGGCGTAACCGCTTCAGCGAACAGTGCGGGAAGTCCGCACCATTTTTAAAACTTATTCTCCCTCCGATTTTTTTTAGAATCTATATGCCGCAAACGGTGCATGACCCCTGAAAACCCTTACACAAATGTCTTCCTCGTTTCCCAGGTGCCCCCATTAGCTTTATAGGCGCCCTCTTTGGCATATAAGCGCCCTATGTATAGTCATCAGAGACATCCCTATATGTCCCACAGTCGCCCCGTTGTCGCATACAATGTGCGCTTATCATAGGCGTCTCTCTTTTATGGACACTTGAAGGCGCCTCTCTTTGCCATGCCGGCGCCCCTGTTTCTTATGAATGCACCCTCATGGCATCGATCCATTGCAGTGCAGACCTCTATTGCATGTGGACGCCCATATATGTAGGCCTCAGAGGCACCCCTCTTTCGCATTAAGGCACACCTAAGGGCTTCATAGGCGCCCTTCTATTGCACGTAGGTGCCCTACTGTCTCAGAACCGCTCCCCTTTGGCATGCAGACGCCCATCTTTCGACAGAGGAGCCGCTGTGGTTCTTAAGACGGCATGTTACTCCCAGACGCAGATGGGGCTCTCGGAGTCGGGACCTTCAGTCGATGATGGGTGCCCGCCAGATGTGGACCCTCGGAGACGCCGGTATGGGGCCCTCTGAGATGCCGGTATGTGGCCCTTAGAGACACCGGTGTGGAACCCTCAGATACTTCAGTGTGAAGCCCTTACAATTGCTGGTGTGGAGCTATGAATGCGCTGGCTTAAATCCCTCAGAGGCCGGTACATGGACATTAGAGCTCAGTGAGAGCTTGGCTTGTGTGGTGCCTTCAGTGGCCTTGTGGAGCCGTTAGACATCAACATTCAACATGGTGCTCTCAGGAGCCGGTGAGTCCTCAGAGTCACCGGTGTAGGGCCTTCAGAGCTCCGAGATACTGGTGTGGGGCCCTCAGAGGTGTCGGTGTGGGTCCTTCATATGTACTTATAGAGCCTTGAGATGCACAGGTGTGGTGGCCCACAGAGGCGCCGGTGTGGGGCCCCCAGAGCCACCGATATAGGGCCCTAAGAGACACTAGTATGACCCTCAAAGGCGCCGCTGTGTGGCGCTCATAAACACTGGTGTGGAGCCATCACAGGCGGGTGGAGCCGTTAGAGGCCGGAAAGGGCCCTTAGATGCCTACAAGGAGCCTTCAGAAGCCGGCGTGGCACCCTTATGGGAATAAGCGTGTCTACTTAGGACCCCTTGAGGTGCTCTCATGTGCTCTGTGGGGCTCTACCGAGCCGAAATATGGCCACGGCAAGTTGCCGCCACCTGGCTCTTCGGACTATCATTCTCAGGGGCCTCATCTGCCTAGTTTGAATAGAAGGGCCTCTCAGAAAATCAGTCTCATGGGCCTCCTCTGGCTAGTATAAATAGAAGGGCCTGTTAGACCATCAATCCTAGGGCCTCTTCTGGTTAGTATAAATAGAAGAGCCTCTCAGACCATTAATCTCAGGGGGCTCCTGTGGACAGTATAAATAAAAGGGCCTCTCAGACCATCAGTCTCGGGGGCCTCCCTAGAAAAGTGTAAATGTGGATAGAAGGCCCCCTCAGATTCATTAGGAGTGAACCTCTCTGACTATCAGTCTTAGGGGCCTCTTGTGGCCAGTATGAATATAAGAGCCTCTCAGACCATCGGTCCCAGGGGCCTCTTCTGACTAGTTTGGATAGAGGGCCCTCCCAGACCACCGGTTTCAGGGGCCTCCAGTGGCCAGTTATATGAACAGAAGGGCCTCACAGCCATCAGCCTCGGGGGCCTCTTCTGACTGGTGTGGATATGAGGGCCTCTCATACCATCAGTCTCAGGGGCCTCCTCTGCCTAGTGTGAATATAAGGGCTTCCCAGGCCATCAGTCTCAGGGGACTCTTCAGACTGGTGCCGGATTGAGGGACCTCCCAGTCCCAGACAGAAAGTTTTGGGGGGTCTCCTGTGGCCAGTATGAATAGAAGGGCCTCTCAGTCCATCAGTCTCATGGGCCTCTTCTGCCTGGTGTGATTATAAGGGCCTCTCAGGTCATCAGTCTCAGAGGCCTCCTCTGACTACAGTGTAGATGGATAGGCCTCCCAGACCATCAGTCTCAGGGGCCTCTTCTGACTATTGAGGATAGAGGGGCCTCCTCTGACTAGTGAGGGTAGGGGGCCTCGGCTAGACCGCCAGTGTCAGGGGCCTATTCTGACTAGTGTGGATGGAGGGGAGGGGCCTCCCAGACCACCAGTCTCAGACCTCCGACTAGTGTGGATAAAGGGGCCTCCCAGACCGCCGGTGTCAGTGGCCTCCCCAGACCAGTGTGGATATTGGGGCCTCCTCAGATCCACTAGGGCCTCTCAGGCCATCAGTCTCAGGCGCTTCGACTGTCAAGTATGAATAGAGGGCCTCCTTGGATCCATCACGGCCCCTTGGAGTCCGTGCGTGGGGATTCGTGGAACTTATTTTTACCAAGTTTGTTTATTATGGGAGGTGACGACGTCCTCTCAAATCGAGACGAGGGCCTAGAGTAAAAAGTGGGTGGGCCAAAACACATGGTTGGCCCCCACTCGAAAAGTGGGTGGGCACTTACCCACCTGCCCACCATTGGTGTACCCTATGTTCCAGTGTTGCAAAAGTTGCCGCTGATTGGTGTCTCCAGACACCAAAGATTTTTGTACTCAGTACTCATCATAGAAAAAAATATAATTTTGTACTCACTTTTCAGGGAAACTGAAATCAATGGGTAAACCCCATAACGATAGCATGCCAGTCAAAAGTTAAGTGTCCACTGAGTTAGAAATAAATGTAATGTAACAAAAACAAGCATTACCCAGCCACAGCCCACAACAATCACAAAGTTTAATTCGCCGAAAGTAAAGTCTTTCAATCACTGGAAGAAATTACCCAATCTACAACCACAACCTACAACCTAAAACCTACAATCTACAGCATCACATATGGTAGCTCGTGCTATGTCTGCCCTACCAATGCCAAATTTATAAGCATATAGGGAGTGACCATGTGCTAATTTAGTAAAGGAGAAAATGTAAGCAATTAATTTGTGCAGTAGCATAAGTCACAACTAAGAAATTGGCCAAACATGTCAAAATAGCAATAACAGCAGTGTCCAAGAGCTAAGTGGATTTCTTAAAGGCAATTCCGAGCATTCCGAGCCATTGCTAGATTTTCATTTATCTTCTTTGATGGGGTAAGAAAATACAAATGACATTTTGTAAGCATGATTTCAGAACCTATCCATACAACTTAATGTAAATAATAAAATGATTACAGGCAGTAAAAACAAAATTGTTTAAGTTTTTTAACCATGCAGGTTATCTACGAAGGTAGTCGTAAAGCAGGCGTCACACTTCTTTTTGCAACCAAGGAAAGGCGCTCTACCCAAAGTTGCTTTCTTATCGAACCAAACCAAACCAAACTGAACCTAACCTTACCTACAACCTACAACCTAGAATCTACCACCTAAACCACCTAAAATCTACAACCTAACCTAGTACCTACAGCGCCTCTCCTTGGTTGCGAAAAGAAGTGTGACGCCTGCTCTACTACTACCCCTACGAAGCCCCGAAACATCAATACCCAATAGGTACCCATATCATGCAGATATTATTATCATGTAAAACATTGGACCCAGCCCAATACCATCAAAGGTAAAGTCATTCAATTGTTAACTAGCATACCTACTTAGATTGAATTAAAATATTAAATTCAGTTGGTTTCTATGGAGCATTTAATCAGTAGGTATTTGATTGCATCTGGTTGCTTAGTTTGGTGGGTAAATTTGCAAAGGATGGCTGTCTGCATGGGGATATTGCATAAATTTATTAATATTTTCCGAAGTTGAATTGCGATTGAATCAACATTCAACAATGAAAACCCTAAAACTTACCTGCAACATCAACATAACCTCCACACTGACACCAACTCCACGTCCACACCCTCCGAAGTAATCGAAGTAACTTCACTTCAAAATGGGTGCAAAATGGCACAGTGTATATAAATACAAAATGGCAGATGCATGCTGCATTGCATAACAGGTTGTGCGCCACTTTGGCCTAAGCTGAAAGAGGCCATATAGGGAAATGCCCTGCGCAAATGTTCAAATAAACAGGATATTCAAATCGTGATTTTCAAATATGGTAGCTCTTCATATCAGAACAGCGACGTCTTTCCACTTTGTTCAAAATCTGTGCAAGTCGCGTGAGGTAATAAACCCGATTTATTACAACGTTCTCAGATGTCGCTGTAAATTTTTTTCCCGACCTTTCACGTTAAATCCTGACATTTCAATTTATTGCATCATAAGATGATGTAATAACCTGAAATGTTTTGAAATTCCGGTTTATCGCAACAAAATGATACAATAAATCGGGTTTTACAATGCAAGCATATTTATTTCAAAAAGACTTCAGGTTTGTCGAACGGTGTTATGAGAATTTTGATAACAGTACTGCATAAGTTTTTCAGTGATGCCGCAAAAGTGTTGTATCTATCTTCTTTTATTGTGCAGTCGGCGGGACCGATTCAAAATTGAGTCGTTGCTACTAAAATAGCAGCATATGGCCTCAGATGATGAACAGGAAAAATAGTTGCGTAAATTTAGATATAAACCACCCCCAAACCATGAATATCTTTTGAAGGCACTATAGACGACCATTAACTAACTAGATGTGATGAAGATCAAATGTAAGGAATACGCTCATTTTACAAAATTACATGCAAGTACCAAAAATGATGTAAGTACTTATTCAACGGTCATTTTCAGCGCTCCCCGCTAACGTGACTTCAAGTTGAGATATTTGCGGCAAGGTACCGCATTGAGCAAAATGGTTTTAATTTACATTATAACTTGTTGTGTTTTGTCAGAAAATGATCCTAACTCAGATTTTGTGGAAAAAGGTCATTATCTCCCTTTAACCCTATTAGTGGCAGGCTCCTGGCTACCCCATATTAGTGGCAGGGGGGGGCTGTTTACGACCTCCCCTTGATATCTCGAGATCTAACCGGCCGATTTTCAAAATTCAAACGGCATTCGATTTGGCTCAACGAGATCTACATTTCTAAAAAAAAATAAAATTAAAAAATGTCAATAGGGGGGTAGAGGGGGGTAAAAACGGGCAAATTGCAGATACATTTTAGACTGTTTATCACGGCCAGGTTTCTGAACCAATCTTAACGCAACTTTTGCCGATCGATAGAGAATGAACCAGGAATTCACAAGGATCCTAAAAATATGCATTTTCAAAAATCATAGGCGGATACAGATCATTGAGATTGGGGGTACACAAAAAGTATAGTAAATAAGGTTTTTGTTGGTACTGTTTCTAAAAAGGGTGGCAATGGTCTTGTTATGTTACAATTTTCTTATGAGAGAACGACTAAAATTGTATTGGTCATGCATAGGCGGTGTCAGGGCACCTATGTTGGGAGGTAAAAAATAACCCCCCTTTTTGGACGCCTGGATCCGCCTATTATAGCAAAAACGTGTCAAAAGAGGATGCACAATAACTTTGTATATGTTATCACATGATACCTTTCACTCACTGTTCGTAAAACTGGTGCAGCATCGTGATCTTCGCCCAAATGACTCGCTTCACGAATAGGACCCCCCAATTCCCAGTGCTCTGGAGCCGCCCCTGGTAAAGTTATGAACTTGAAATTTTCAGGGAATGTGCCCAATTTAGTTTTAGGAAAAGTCAGAAAATTTCAGCATCGTAGCTTCAGCGGTTTCGGAGATATTCCCGAAAAACCTGAGGGGTGGATAAAAACAACCCCCCCCCCTGCCACTAATAGGGTTAAACCAATTAAACTGTATAAAATAAGGTTTTTCTTTTCTTTTTTGCTTAAGTCCATATATTAAAATTCCTTGTATAAATTTTGACATCTTAAAATTAATTCAAGAAAGATTGTAGGACACTTTTGCTGAATAATGAAGTACCAGAAAAACGAAGTTGTTCCTTTATTTTCAATTAGTTATTGAGCTACATCGGTACTTGGCGCAGCTGCGACATTGAAATGTTTTTTTGATGTGTTCAGTTTTGAAACTGCTGTGTGCGAATCAAGCCAAAAACCAATTATATTTTATGAATGCCTATGATTACATTGCTAGCGATCTGTATCTGTTGAGGAGAGCAGGAAAGAGAACACTAATTGCAGAAAATTATTTATCTACAGGATCATGACAGGATCGCTCACTACAGAGGCTTTTTGAAGTTGAGTGAAGTTGAAGATTTGTGGGGTGATGATGAAGTGACAAATGCTGCCTTCAATATTAGAAGATAATGGTGAAGCTAGTGCTGTATTAAACAGGGTTTTGGATAATGTAATTGCATTGCAGTGAAATGGAGAGCAAGACAAGGTCAAGATCAATCACAGACTCCTCAAAACAAAGTCAAATTTGTTGCTAATAAATGCTTTGGAAATTTTGAGAAAGGCAGTTAAAGTATGTTTTCCAGCATACAGTGAGTTAAACAATAATTCATGTTTATGTCTTGCACATTGGTGTAGTGTTATGGAATCCGAACTGATATCTGTTGTATACAATGGCCAGGTGGAACGTAGACTGTATTTTACACAAAATGGCGGAGTCACGTGAGGTCATGTAAAAAGCACTAAGCTACTGCCATAGCGAACACTACACCCGCCGGCCCTTTAAGTTACACTTCTCGCCGATCACGTAAATCGGCGCGGCAAGAATCGGCGGCGTCCTCGGAAGGAGGCCGGCAACTCACGGCGCGGGGTGCCGCCGACGGGCGCCCTCTGAGGCGGGCGCGGCCCACCGGGGGACCGGTCACGAGCAGCGCCGGTGGCGGCCGGCAGCGCGACGTCAGCGACATCTGACGGGCGGACGCTCTCTGTCGGCGCTGTAGGTGGCGCGGTGGACGCTGTCGGCTGCGGCGATGGCGGCTGGGGCTCGCCGGAGCTCGGAGGAGCCGGGTCGGCCGGCGGCGGCGGCGGCGGCGGTTCCGGCCCGTCGGTGCTCGGAGGTGCTGAGCCGGTCGGCGCCGCGTCTGGGATGCGGGCGAGGTGTGCAGCGTTCCTCTTTGTCCCGTCGGACAGGATGAAGGTCGCCGGGCCGAGCTGTCTGGCGATTCGGCGCGGGCTGGAGAACCGACTCTGGTTCTTGGGCACGTGCCCCTGTCACCGCACGCGCACCGTGTCGCCAGGCTGGAGATCTGACGGCCGGGTGGCCTGTCGCGAGTCGTACCCGCGGCTGTTGCGCTGCTGCTGGGTAGCGACTCGGTGCTGTAGCGAGCTGTCGCGCGGCGGAGTCTCTGTGGTGACCGGCAGGTGCAGACGCATGCGCCGGCCGTGCAGGAGCGCCGAGGGTGACTGGCCGGTGGTGCAGTGCGGGGTCGCTCGGTACAGAGCGAGGCGCTGTCGCACGTGTCCGCTGAAGCTGGCGGCCGTCCGCGACTGCAGCTGTGTGGCCTCCTTGAGCCACACCTTCACTTCTCGGTTGAGCCGCTCCACTGCTCCGTTTCCGCGCGGCCAGTAGACGGCAGACGTGTGGTGTCTGATGCTGCGCTGGGCCAGATACTGTCGGAACCTGTCGCTGGTGAACTGGGGTCCGTTGTCGGTCACCAGCTCGTCACACAGTCCCTCTCTGGACCAGGCCTGGCTCAGGAACTGGATGACGTCATCAGTCTCGATGGACGACGTCAGAGCGACCTCTGGCCACTTACTATGGTAATCCGTCATAGTAATGGCGTACTTTGCAGACGGTGGGGCGCCGGGGATCGGGCCCATGATGTCCAGTCCGAGCTTAGACCAGGGCCGGTCTGGAAGCTCGACCGGTTGCAGCGGCGCGGGGCGCGCCTGCTGCGTCAGCACGGCGTCCTTTGCGTGGCAGGACGGGCAGTCGGCGACCAGTGCAGCGGCGTCCTTCGACATTCCAGGCCACCAGGCGAGGTCGCGCAGGAGCTGCTTTGTTCGCACGACACCATCGTGCGCTCGGTGCGCCAGTTGGAGGTACTTTGAGCGGAGCGCGGCCGGGACGACGGCGCGGTCCGGGCCGCGCAGCACGACTCCGTCCTGGCGGACTTGGAGCTCGTGCCGCACGGCGAAGTAGTCGCGCGTCTCCGGCGTGCACTGGCGCGCGGCGTCGGGCCAGCCGGTGCGGATGACAGACCGCAGCTGCTCCATGACTGGATCAGCGGCCGACACGGCACATACGTCGTCATCAGTGATGACGTCACTGACGTCATCACTGCCGGTGTCCGGCAGCGGCAGGCGCGACAGGGCGTCAGCCACTGGGATGCTGCGCCCGGGCCGGTACTCCACTGTGTACGAGTACGGCAGCAGGCGGGACTGCCACCTGGCGATGCGCGCGCCGGCGCGGTTGGACGTCTTCGGCGTGAGCAGAGTGGTGAGCGCAGAGTGGTCCGTCCGCAGGGTGAATGAACGGCCCCACAGGTACGTCCGCCAATGCTCGACAGCATTGACCGCGCTGAGGGCTTCCTTCTCGGAGACTGAGTACCGCGACTCGGCGTCGGTGAAGGAGCGGGACCAGTACGCCACTGGCCGCTCCTCGCCGTCCGGCTGGATCTGAGTGAGCATGGCACCGGCGCCGCGGTCGCTGGCGTCGGTCGTCTTGATCGTCCGGAGGCGGGCGCTGAAGGGCTTCATCACTGGCCTGGCTGAGATGAGCCGTTTCACCTCGTTGAAGGCGTCGTTGGCCTCCTTAGTCCACTGGAACGTGGCGTCCTTCTTCAGCATGATGGCGAGGGGTCTCACCACAGCTGAGTACTGAGGCACGAACCTGCTGAACCAGCCGGTTGAGCCCAGGAGACTGCGCAGCTCCTTTACGTTGGTTGGAGGCGGGGCCTCGGCCACGGCCTTGGTGGTAGACAGGAGAGGTACTACTCCGTGCCTGGAGAGCTGATGACCGCAGAACTCCACCTCTGGCTGGCTGAAGGACTTCTCTGTGTTGATGGTGACATTTGCCTGCTTGAGGCGGTCCATCACGGTGCGGAGGCGCCTGTCGTGCTCGGACTGATCACGGCCGGTGACCAGGATGTCATCCAGATAGTGTCCACAGCCGTCGATACCCTGCAGTAGATGACTGAGCAGCTTCTGGAACGCGCTGCCGCTAGACACCAGGCCGAACGGGACCCTGGTGTAGCGCATCAGGCCGTCTGGCGTGAGGAAGGCGGTGATGTCGCGCGAGTCCTCGTGCAGGCGCAGCTGGTGGTAGGCCGACTTCAAGTCGATCCTGCTGTAGAGGGTGCCACAGAGCTTGGACTCCAGCTCGTCGATTGTGGGCAGTGGGTGGACCTCTGGCACGATTTGGCTGTTCGGCCCACGCAGGTCTACACAGACCCTGATCCTGCCGTCCTTCTTCCTTGAGACGGTCAGCGGGCTGATCCACTGGGAGGAGTCGATCCTTTCGATGACTCCTGCTTCCAGCAGACTGTTCAGCTCTGCTGAGACCTCCTCTCGTACGGAGAGGGGCAGCCGGCGCAGCTTGTAGGCAGTTGGTACTGCGTCCGGCTTCAGCTTGATGCGGTGGACGTAGCCCTCAATGGCAGGTAGCTCTGACGGGGCTTAGCCTGCCACCGTGTAGACGCTGTACGAGGCTGGGTGGAGGGTGACTCCCAGGGCCTGCAGCAGGTCCATACCCATGATGGCCTCCGTCTTCTTGGTGTCCACCAGGTAGAAGTTTGTTGGCACAGCCTGATTATTGTAGGTCACCGTGGTAGGCAGCGTTCCCAGGACTGGGAGTGGCTGCTGGCCGAAGCCGTAGAGCCGTGAGCTGGAGGGGCTGAACGCCACGCCTCTGAACAGCTCCTTGGCACGTCATTCGCCAGTCGTTTGACGAACGACGCGGCCGGGCGGAGCCAGCCACACACCGGGTAATGGCTTGTCAGCTGCCCGCAGATGGAAAACACCTTGCGCTTCGTCAGCGGCTTCGGCACGTTCTTGACATCGTTGTCTCGGCCCCACCGCAAGTCTTCATCGGGCTCTCCCCAGACTCTCAGCCTGAGGATGCGGGTGCCGTCGCTCGCTCGCTGTGGAGCCTTGCTCTCCAGCCCGTAGATTTGGAGGTGTTCGGCGACCTGGGTGGCAGGCAGTTTGTCCTCGTTTACCAGGATGTCGTCCACATAGGAGGAGAAGGCCGCCGCAACCCGCGGGTCCTGAGCCACGGTCAGGTCCAGCACCGCCTGCATCACCGACGAGGCGACGCTGATGCCGAACCCCATCCTGGTCAGTGCGTATCTCCTGCCCCTGAACCAGACAGTCTGGTATGGCCAGAGGGCCTTCTCGACGTGAATTTGAAGGAAAGCCTTTTTCAGGTCCAGGAGCGCCACGGACGCTCCCATCTGGCGCCACCGGCGTAGCCGCTCTGCACAAACATCCGCGTCACCAGTGAAGGCCGGCACGTGCTTGTTCAGAGATCGAAAGTCCATCACAGGCCTCACTTTTGTCCGCTGCATGACCGCCATCAGCGGTATCGAGCCCATGGCCGGACCCAGCTCTTCCTCGTCATATTCACTTAGCCAGCCGTCTCTGATCCAGTTCTCCAGCTCAGCTTCGTACTCGGCGCGTGCCTCCTCCGGCACCGGATACTCGTCCACCGCGCCGCCCAGCTCACCCGGCGCTCTGCCGCCAGCCCACTTCCACGACATCACCCACCGCCGCCGGGTCGGGTCGAACGTCACCACAAAGTCTTCCTTCTCGATTTTCAATCCCGTCTCCTCGCCTGTGGCAGCACACGCCACCGACCGACGCCCGAACTGCACATCACTCACGCTCGAGCCGAATAACTCGCATCCGAACTGCACGTCAGAGGGCGAGCGCACGGTCACTCCCCCCAGCGACCGGATAGCGTCCATTCCCACGATCACCGCAAACCCGAGGGGCCTTTCCCTTATAACAAGGGCGCTCACCTCCACTGCGCGGCAGCCCGGCACCGCGAGCCGAACTTCAGCGGCGCCCTCGCACTGCAGCCGCTGGCCGTTCACTGTGATCACCTCTGCCGCGCTCCTCCGCCACTGGTGGCACACCGACTCGTGCACTAGGGTCCGAGTGCACCCAGAGTCGATCAGTGCCACACGTCGACACCGGGACCCTCCGATCTCCAGCTCCCTGGTTGGAAGCGCGCCGGTGAGGTAGCTCAGTCCCGAGAGGAGGCCGGCGCAGGCGCCTCCCCTCGCTCGCCGTTTGGGCAACGGGCAGCGATGTGCCCCCACACTCCACAGCCGTAGCATTGCAGGGCGGGGAGTCCATCCCCGCGTGCAGGGGCCGGCCGACCACCGCGTCCCGGTGCTGGCTGTTGCTGACTCTTCCCGAGGTGTTCGGATCGGGGGCAATCCCGTGCGACGTGGCCGATTTCACCGCAGGAGAAGCACGGCCCCCGCCGCCTGGCGGCGCCACCTGCATCCGACGTGTGCCGGCCAACATGGCCGCCGCCTCAGATTCTTCACGGAGCACTGCACGAGCCCGGTCTGCGAGCTCGCCGAGAGATAGCGAGTCGACCCTGGCTCCAGCTTTCAGGACCTGTTTCACGGCGATCGGGAGGCCAGCCACAAAGGCGCAGGACAAGCCTTACTCGCTCATTCCCCCAAAAAGGGCCGCGAGCTGCTGAAGTTCAGCCACGTAAACGTCCACTGATTCTCCGCCACGGAGCCTCCTGTCCATGAATCGCTCGTAGGCCGTAAATTTGTCAAGCGCGAAAGCCCTTTTAAGAGCGTTCTTGATCTTTTGTGGGTCCTTCCTGTCTTCCTCTGGCAGTTAGCGATACACAGACAGCGCGCCTCCCTTCAGTCTCAGTGGAATGACGACCTCTTGTCTCGTCTCCGTTTCTCCTGCGCGCTGGGAGAGCGTGCACACCATCTCGATCTTCTCTATCCACTCGAGAACGCACGCTCCGTCTGACCCATCGAACTCTGTGATTAATTTAACGTCAAAACTGGCCATATTGCCGAAATAGCTTGTAACTGATTGTATATATATTAACGCTCGAGCTCGACCACAACTGCGGCACATCCACCCCCGGCCGTCCCACGACTCCGACTGCCGGCCAGGCCCCGCCCACTTCCGCACCTGGCGGGCGGCGGCTGCGCTACGGGTAGGAGCCGACGCGCGAGACGGATCACAGCCCGCTAACCCGTAAATAACACTATACGGGCCAAAGCCCGCTGAACCATGGCTCACACATCACACACACACATCACACAGCACTGGTGATGGCTCGCGCCATGTCGCCGACAACGTCCACCTCGGGCGCATATTCACCTCCACTGAACATAGAGGCGCCATGTTTCATGCATCGCAGAACGAAGGCTAAGTCAGCGGCGCTCTCGGTGGACAAGACGCTCACCATACATTGGAAAAAGCTTTTGTTTCCATCTGCCGCTCCTGCCACGATAGCTGGGAAGCCTCGCCAGTTAACCTTGTAGGTTGCATCTATTTGCAAAACTTTGGAGCCAGCCACTGCCTTGAGGAGCTTCCTCGTCGTAATGCAAACTCGGAAACTCTGGCTTTCATGACATACCTCATGCGCATGCACATATGGCTCGTCTTCATCTTCCGGGGGTGAGCAGTTTGTTGCACACCACTCCTTGAGATCCACGGTAGTGATAGAGGCGGGACCAAGATGCTTCTTACGAAGCTCGGCCAGATAGTTTTTCAACTGCCTGTTGGAGTATCCTTTGATGCCCTTGTTCCTCAAGGCAATATCCGCGGCTTCCGCACTTGGCCGAGAAACAGCTCCTCCACAACCTGCAAAGGAAAAAAATAGTTAGTATTCCTCGTGACTGGTATACTCTGTTCCGTTTCAATTTTGCAGCCGAAGTGCCCTGCTGAAAGCAGTGCGTGATTTCTGTATATACAGCTCTTACATGTTAAGACGCAAATTCTTGGGCGGAGGAGTAATCTGCCGAAGAAACTCCAACTGCAAGCTTGATATGGAACAGACTATCATCATCATCATCAATTTATTACAACATCCTTGACGGACAAACACATATACATGTACACATACACATACACACCTATACCTGCATACACTACGAGTACGATCAGTTTTTCAGCCGACGGGGCCTATGAATGGCCTTGATTGAGAGCATCGCATGTCAACAGTCTGATGAGGCTCCAGGCACAGGCATCGTTCTGGGCCATCAGCCATCGTAGTGAGTCGGTTAAGCCACAGGGGACAGTAGGACATGTTACCCACTCGGGCGATACGTGGCCGCCAGCGATCCTGACGATGCTACCAAGGCTTCCATCACACAAGGCGATCACATGGTTTACAATCGAGCCAGTATGTCTCGTAGAACTTGTGTTCAGAAAAAATTCGCGCTAATGCACTAAACAAAACGTCACGGAGACGATGGTCCCCATCAAAAGCATCCCTGAGGGCAGCAAATTGCGAGCGGCGCAACAGTGCCTGAACATTGGGGATGTTAAGTGCTTTCATCAGCGCTGAGTGATGAGCACTTCGCGGTAGTCTTAACGCTGCCTTAAGCGCAGTTGCCTGCCACCGTTCTAAGCGTTCGATGTCCGCGGAACTCAAAAGGGAAATAGAGCAGCCATAGAGCATGGTTGGGGACACAGTCGCACGCCAGAGAAAGGCTTTGTCTGCCCCCGGTAGAAACGGACTGAACATGCCAGCTGGGGACAGACCGAAAAATGCGCCTCTGCCCCTACGGATTCGTTCGGCTACCTGGTTGGCGCCCTGTAACTGCGAGCTCAGTTGGACTCCCAGGTGCTCTGTCTTTGGTTGGTATCGGAGAGTTTGCCCACACAGATGCCAGCGGGGTATTTGCGTAATGAGCTCTGCGCCGAAAATGAAGCTGTGACTTTTTGTCATGTTAGGCGAATTGTGCACAAAATCTATCCTCCACTTGCTCGCGAATCTAGTAACAACATTCAGCATGCCTTGCAAATCACTCGTGTTACCGGACATCAGAAGAATATCGTCAGCGTATGCCACTACTGGGATATGGTGACCGAACAGGATGGGGCCGAGGCGAGAGTCATCAAGCCCCTGAATCAGTGGCATGAAGAACATGTTTGTTAAGCATGGTGACAAGAGAGCTCCCTGTCTTACCCCACGACGAATTGCGAAAGCATCTGACCACGCTCCAGCAAAGCGCACTCGGGAAGTTAAATGAGCGTACCATTTAGTCAAGAGGGCCCAGCTTCTCTTAGGTAAGTGTTCGTGTGCACGGAGCAGAACAGCTGAGTGCCAGAGCCGGTCGAAGCACTTCCGAGCGTCTAAATTGGCCACAAACAATGGAACCCTATGCGACAGGAAATGCTGCGCTGTCTCATGAATAAGGATAGAAGCCTCCCGTGTGCCCCTGTGACCAAGAAAGCCAAATTGCAGCCCTGAAGGTCTAAATGATTTGCTGATATCATCCAGCAAAATAAGCTCTAACAGCTTCGATAATGTACCTACTAATGAGATTGGTCGGTAGTTATCGGCGCAATTGGAATCCAGTCCCCTTTTCTTCATGATTGGCACCACCGCACTGTACGTGAAGCTATCAGGGACTCGCATCTCGGTTAAGCAGGCCGTCAGTAAGCCGGCAATGACCTCATGCAGTATCCGAGAGGAGCCGAGAGGAGCACATACGACTATAGTTATGTATAGATGGGCCAGCAAACTATTTTTCCGAAAAATAGGTCACAGGTCAAATGTCATTTGGTTCAGGGTCATGAAATTTTCAGGGTAGGCGAAAAATTGATTAACTCGATGGTATTGAAAGTTTCGTCGCGATCGGCCGCTTTTTACGCGAGTTATTCGCGAAAAAACCGAGGGGTCCACGATATTAACCTTCCAGGCGGTGGGGGGGGGGGCATTTTTTGCCCCCCCCCCTTTAGTTTTTCCGATATATCTCGAGAACCGCTGCGCCGATCGTCACTAAACTTTCAGTACCCTCCCGGGAGTAGCTAGCGCACATGGTGACCAAAAATTTTTTCCAAAGGCTATGATAGGTTGGCCGCTAATGACGTCAGAGTGACGTCATTTCTGCCATTTTCGACCCCAAAAAAGGTTTCGCGGGAAGAGCTGTCAGGCCTACAGCTTTAGAGATACAGAAAATGTTTCAGACATAAAAGGTGTGGAATCAAAAGGGCTACAAAACAGCTATTTCGGTTTTTCGATTTTTTTTGGATTTTGACCCCCATAAATAAAAAAATAGATTTTTTGAGTATAATAGCCGAAAAATCCAATTTTTTTTTTGAATTTCGAAAGAAACGGAATATATATGATAGTTCCTACCGCCTTCTATCTACATACCAAATTTGAGATCGATACCTCTTTTTGGGCCAAGTTGTAGCGAAAAAAAACTGTTCAAAATTGATGACGTCAAATTTTCAAACTCAATTTTTAGCAATTCTAGACCTCGTAGCGCAAAACAAAGACCACCAGACTTTCCGTGACGAGCTGCATCGAATCAATACCCATTTTATGCAAAAATATCCATTTTGAAATTTGACCTTTTTTACCTGGCCTTGACCTGACCTCCACCAGAAAGTGACCTAAACCGTACCTGATGGTCTTATAACCAACACCTTTGAGTTGGAAATGAAAAACTGACCATAAAACATGCATCGCACAACCGTAGTAAAGTCGGGTTCATGTGGTGACCCTTGGTGACCTTTGGTGACCTGACCGGTGACCTGACCTGGTATGACCAGTGACCTCTAATAGCAACATATGTACTAGACAACTGACGCCCTATCGCTGATTTTCGACAAAATGCGTTTTACTCGGTGCTATAGCGCTTTCCCTAGAAGCCCCGTGAACGGTGAAACATTTCATCTTTGACCTGACCTGTGACGTCATCGGTACCCCGAGATCAATGAAATTTGGTTTCCTTCGACGAATTTGACAGGGCTATCGAACGCCGTTTGAATTTTCCGGATCCGTCCAGTAGTTTCGGAGATACGGGGGGGGGGCAAAAAAAAGCCTCCCCCCCCACCGCGCGGAACCACCGCCTGCCGGGTTAACCCTCGCCCTTACACGGGCGAGGGTTAATATCGCCGCTCAGAGTTGAAATTGCTTGTCAAATTTAACCTCGAGAAACCACCTACTGAGTCCAGTAACCAATGAATAGCTTTGCTTCCGGTATCTCTTGGCAACGGTGCTGGTCGAAGCCTCTCATTGTTCACTATGGTTGGAAAGCGCATCCCTGGACTTATTTGCCGCATCGCTTTGCTGTGAAGTTGCATAAACTGTACGGATTATGACCACGTTTCCTTGGGCATTACTGATCCGGATCAGTAAAAATGGATTATTATATATAATATTCTAAAACGGAGGGGTCGGATCCGACCCCCCCCCCCCCCCCCGGCTTTCGCGGGTTAACACATCTGAACTGTTTTCCTCGCTCTAGCATGTCTCTATAAAAATATTGTCAAAAAGACCTCTGAGGACCTGAGATGAACTGAGATGACATCTGAAAGATCAGGATGGGTCACAAGTGCAATTTTCCTCTTATGTGTTAAGTTTACCTGTATCCCAAAGTTTGAGTGTCTTAAAATGGCGTCTGCCCAAAATTAATGCCTTTCAATTTTCTCATACATTTGTCCCCATCTCATACATCATCCCAATGGAGAGGTCGCCAAATTGACCAGCGCTTAGGTAATAGATATCAAAATTCTGAGGTATTCGTATTTCGTTTTATGTATGCTGCTCTAATCAATTGCTGAGTTTCAAAGCGATCGTTCAGCAGTATGGCTATTACAAGCATTTTTACTTTTCTGAGGGTCATTTGACATGACCTGGTGACCTGACCCTGCATGGTGACCCAGATCTGAGTTTTGTGCAGAAAAGATGCATGATAAATTGTGTTAAAATATCAATGCTGAGCAATGTCGTTTTTTTAGATTTTCGCAGAGGCGTGAAACACCTCCTCCAAGCACACCACCCTCGCCCCGCTGGGGGGGGGGGGGGGCATTATGGCCCCCCCTGTGGTTTTCCTGAATAGCAAGAAAACGGCGGCGCTAAAATTATCAATTCCTTCCCGGGCATCAATTTGACACCTTCACACAAAATTTCAAGTCTTAGGTCACCTTAGGTCAGGAGTTATTGAGGTCAAACTGAGGTCATGTTCGAGCAAAAAAATATGAAATATTGAAACGCTCACAAAAGCTACAGTTAACAAGCAATTTCAAAGTTCTTTATTTGATCGTGTAGAGAAAAGACGGCGCTACATAACTGCTATCTCGGATTTTCAAAATTTTGGGATTTTGACCCCTTAAAATTAAGAAAACTGATTTTTATAGTAAAACGCAAAAAAATCCTAAGTTTTTTGAATTTCGAAAACCCGGAATAAATATGATAGTCCCTACCCTCTTCTATCTACATACCAAATTTTAGATCGATACCTCTTTTATTGGCCAAGTTATAGCGAAAAAAAAACTTCAAAATGATGACGTCAAATTTTCAAACCCAGTTTTTAGCTATTCTAGACCTCGTGGTGCAAAACAAAGACCACCATCAGACTCCCCGTGGCGAGCTGCATCGAATCGATACCCATTTTATGCAAAAATATCAACTTTGAAATTTGACCTAACTTGACCTGACCTTCACCAGAACATAACCTAAACTGGCCCCAAAGGTTGCCTGACCCACATAATCGCATTTGTCATGTAAAATGGACCATAAAACATGCATCACATGATATTTTCATATTGTGACCTTCAGTGACCTGACCTCTGTGACCTGACCTGGTGTCAGTGACCTCAAGTAGCAAAATATGTGTCTGACAAACAATTCCCCATCGATGATGTTCAATGATATGCCTTTTACTCGATTTTACAACACATTTCTTGAAATGCCTGTAAACGGCGAAAATTCGACATTTGACTTGACCGGTGACGTCATCGGTTTGACCGAGGTCAATGAAATTGGGTCACAAGGTAGTTCCCCGGTAGGGCTATCCAACGCCGTTTGCTGCTTGTCGCTATGTTGCGTGGTTCTCGAGATCTTAGGAGGGGGGGCAAATTGCCCCCCCCCCCCCAGCGGGGCGCGTTGCTCTGCAGACCCCAACAGGTTAAGCTTAAAACAGTACAAAAGAATTTGATCATTGATTGAAAGGAATAATTCTGGGCGAAATGTATGTTATGTTACCAATTAAAATTTGTTCTGCACCTAAAGCTTTACATGAAAACATTGTCATCTCAACCAGTGTCATTCATCAAAGCAACAGTTATCATCAGTATAAATAGACCCAAGGTGGTACCTACATCTTAAATCTTTGTGTTGCTTTAATCCACAAGCAAATCATTTGGGAGAAGCACACAATCTCCTATCACAATTCACAATATTGTCAAAGATGAGCTATAAATGCTGCAAACAGGCATGTGCATGATACTGAGTGAGAGGTCTATGACCTCAGTGGATCTAAGAGCAAACAGCCAAACAAGTTATCATATTCAGATCCAGGTCAAATTGAGTCTGATTGGGTAGGTAATAAGGCATGTCATGCTGTGCATATGACAGATCTGGGCCCAATCTTACCAATGCCGTGAATAGGAAAAGGCAGCACTGGCCAGGATAACCAGCAACAGGCGCGGATACAAGGGGGGGCCATGGGGGCCATGCCCCCCCCCTTGGCCGATTTTTTTCAAAAATAAAATAAAAAGTTAAAAAGCTGAAAAGGGGGCCTCCTGAAAATAAAGTGGCCGAAATCCGATTAGTTTTTTTTTTTAACCTACCCACTTAGTTATTTCTTAGAAGACTAGCTGAGAAGACTTCTTTGTTAGAAGATTGGTAAAGCTTTTCATAACTTGGAGGTCTCTTATACTCACAGAGATGACCACTTTTACAGGGCCTCCTAACCTGCACAGAGGGCCTCCAAGCCTGCACAGATGTTGAGATGTTGCCTGAACAGCTAGATAAGCTCAATAGACGCAGTTTTTTTGGGGGGGCCCAACAAGTGGGAAGATGGGGCCTCCAACAGGTGGGATTATGGGGGGGCCTCCTGGTTTCTAATGGCCCCTCCCTTGGAGATTTTCTGGATCCGCCCCTGACCAGCAATAATACCAAATGATATTATTGCATAAATTATAATGTTCATTTATGTCCACCTAATCTTGTCAAATGAGTCAAATGGTGCAGGCTGCCTGAGCAAATTAACAAATGAATGTGGAATAGCTATGCATGTTACCAAATGCCATGAATGTCATTTTTAAAATACCATGTTTGTGTTTGTCTCCACCCCATACCCACGGTCAATAAACGAATGAATGAATGAATGAATGAATGCATTCACTGTCACAACATTTGGAAAGATTGGGCCCTGATTGCAGATCATATGGTGTTAAATCTGAGCTCCAGATTCCCAGAAATGTCATGAGCCAGCTGTGATTGAGCTGGATCAGGATAGGAATATGAATGTTTGCTGATTTCATAATTCATCATCATACAAAACTCACTTTTTTGGTGGAGCTGCTACCCCGTGTCTTCACCTCTCCTCTTTCGTGGCAGGGCTCTCCATGCCGCAGGATGCCGACTTTGATGCTTTCTGAGTGGTACCACACAGTTAGCTCCGCAGTGCACCCCAGGTGATTGCAACTCATGTACTGCTTCTGTCCGTCAGCTGTTTTGTGGCTCTTGTTTTTTGTCCACTGTCCCTCATCTTCAGACAACCAACTTGTCACCTCTCCTTCCGATGAGCAGGTTGCAACCGTCTTCCACTCCTTTTCTTTCCCTCTCACTCCCTTTTTGGGTTGATCCGGTTTTGGAACCGCAAAATGGGCTTGCTGAGCCTCAAAATCACTGTCGTCCGATTCCATGTTCCATCAACCTTGAACCCCTTGCTTGAACCTGGGACCCAAACAAAATAACTCGGCTTAAATATGTACAGACAGAATATTACTCCAATTTCGGCCTTTGATCAATGGGATCAATGAACAACTTTACGCACGTGTAATCGCAAACGCGGCGGGGCAATCGCGCCACGAGCGAAGAGGACGCCGATCTGGCGTTCATACATTCGTACCAACTTCTAGTTTCAACCGTTTCAACTACTCATTTCCTACTAGATTCTGGCCTTAAAAGTTGATAGTAGGAGGTGAACAACAAATTTGGCTAAAAATCGCTGATTTGGGTGGTTGGTTTCATGACTGGTGTAGCGGCAGAACATTCTGGTGTCAAAAGCCACAATTTTGGTGGCATATGTGTCCAATTTGGGTGTGGCTTGGTCAATTTTGGTGGTATTCGTCAATTTGGAGGTAGTATGTCCTTTTTGGTAGTGATCAACTATTTGGTGGTGAAAGTGTCCAATTTGGAGATTCAATAATAGGGAGCCTTTTTAAACCTTTGTTGTCGATTAGCTGTGTCCAAGCAAACTATACGCTTCTATGTGATTTGGTGTCATCTGCGCTGATAATAGCTCATGACTTAGTGAATGATATGAGTTTGTTAGATATTATCGATTACTGATCACATAATTGTGCGGTAATGCCATATAATAGCTCATCACTTAGTGAATGATATGAGTTTGTTAGATATTATCCATTCCTGATCACATAATTGTGCGGTAATGCCATACTGCTGAATATGAGTATTGGGAAACCACTTACAGCTGGGATTATGAAAACGGAAACGGTGCAGAATCAGCGTTGTGGCGAGGGCGATGGTGCCAGGGGCTTGCCGATTTATATAGCTCATGTCTCGGTCGTCACTGGTCCCGGTCGGTGAGCTGTTCTGCCGTCGGCCGTCTCGTGCCGCAGAGTCGGGTTAAGCGAAGGGTTGTAAGCACCGCCTTCCACCAACCAGGCGTCAGGACTCGATTTCCGCCCTGGCCCTGTGTCCCTAGTACTTGGTTCTTCCGAGACACCCGAAGCCCATTGCACCAAAATACCTGGCGAGTTAGATGACGTGGCAAGTAGTGGTTTTGCCCGCTGAATTTTTCAGCATACCTATTCACAGAAGCACGTGATCCGACGTGAGTCCTGCACTTTAACGTATCAGTCATGGACTACGGTCATCGCGCACTTAACTCGCGCCGTGCTGGTGGTCTGAGTTCCGTGTCGTGCTGGGGCGGGGTGGGGGGGGGGCGTTTTTCGCTCCTTCCTTCCCCCGTCTAACTCGGCTCCTGGGCCACGTATGGACACGCGGTAGGCGGCATTCTTCCACAGGCTCTCTCTCTGGGCCCCTACCTGTAGCTCGCCTTTTTCACAGTCCACAACTGCCTTGATACCATGCAGAACATCCATCCCCAGAATCACTGAGTCTGTGATGTCCTCTGACACTGTGAACACATGTCCTTCCACAGTGTCATCCCCAACCACCAGGTGAACACTTGCACAGCCTAGACTCGGAACAACTGTGCCATTGGCAGCAACAAAACTCTGATCATTATACTCTTCAACGTGCAGTTGTAGCTCAGCTGCCAACTCAGCGCTCATGATGCTATACGCACTACCAGTGTCCACAACAGCTTCGACATTCTTACCATTGAGCTTGATGACGGTGCAGATCTCAGTTGCAGTGGCCTTCTTTGATTGCTCGACTCGTCTCACGCGCTGCGGTCCATCATTCCTTCCTGGATTCTCCCTTGAACTTGAAGGGTGGTACTTCAGATGACCCATCTGACTCATCTGACTGGTTTGATTCTCCCTGCTGGGTTTCTGACTTGGTTTGGACACTGGCGCTTCATGTGACCTTTGCCTCCACACTGAAAGCACACGACATCTGGCCTTCCAGCTCTAACGAACTGCCTCTTAGTCACAAACTGAGACTTAGGTACTGGGACATTGAGCAGTAGGGTGCATCAAACGCCCCACTTTTTCGAAAAATTTCTACGAACCCCCTGTCACCAAAATTAATTTGTTACGTATCCTAAATGTATCAACCATGCCAAATTTCAAGAATTTCTGAAGCCATCTAGGGGGTCCGCATTGACCCTAAAGTTAACGAAATTTCATGAATTTGATCATTAATGGCGCTTAATTACAAATTATTTAAAATTATTCTTAGGTCAAAATATCTTTTAGAATCACTAAACATTGCAAGTGCTATCCTAAAACTGCCCACCAAATCAATCTGAAATGTATCTGATTTCACCTATAGGAGTCTTGACACTCGCCCGTATTGGTGTTTTGTGTGCGTCTAACGTACAGGAGCTGGACCCTCTTGCTGTTCGGTCTCTGATTAAGCCAGAGCTTCACGGAAAAACTAGCGTGTTTCCCGTAACGAGAAGAAGCAGATGATATCAATTTCTACGGTCCTAGGTCATTGGTTGACCTTCCAGGTCAGGTCAATGACCCAAAAGTCGGGAAAATCGGGACCTGGTAGAACTTCGTGAATTGAGTTTGTTGTAGTTTTTTCGGGGTGCTGATTACGATTTTCAGATCAGCTTTGATCAAAGATGATGTCTCTATGCATTTAGGCTTGGTCGGGTCAGGTCAGGTCAGGTCAACCAGTCGGAGTCCTGCCAGCTATCCATAGTAGGTGTAAATCACCACCGACAGCTTCGAAATATTACGAAGGCTTCGAATAAATATTACGAAATATTACGATTAATATGTTACGAAGGCAACAAAACTACTTCGTAAGTGTTCAATGCTCAAACGTTTCAATGTAGTCACGCTTACGAGATGAGTAGACATTAGACAATGCTCTTATCATCAGACGCTACTGCAGTGTCAGTGCGTCTGCTTTTTGAAAGGCCTGCGCTCTCTCTCGTCTTTCTGGGCCATGTATCTGGTGCAACAACTATATAGCGCGGTGCAACAACTACATATACCTATAGCGCCAACCATTCAGCGTTGCATCCACTCGTCGACGCACGGGGAAGGGTCTTTCACAAGGAGATGAAACTCCAGAAAGTAGCAACTGGCATGTCTCAGATATTCCATTCCGGTCACCTGAGGTTCCGGAGATTTCGTTCACGTGATCGTGACCTATTGTTTTGGATCAATGGGGTAAATATGAAAACCGAGTCAGAATGATCATCGCCAGTCACACCCCGGCAAGACCGCGCCCAAACCTCGGCAACATTCAATAGAGCAAGTGGCGGCAACAAAACGAAGATATCAAGTTCGGACGTCGCTACTGAAACCGCAAGGTCGTTGACAACGTCGGATACACCTGTCTGCGAGGGATGAGAGTCCAGACTTGGGATGCTCCACAGGGACTTGGTCCATCATGAGGTCGCCGAACAATTACCGACGGGAAGAGCGGCTTACTCTTGTTGTCGTCGAAGACGTGCTATCAAATTACATGAGAATTATTCACGGATTGCTAAAAAGATACTCACGAGTCACTCTAAACCAATAATAGCGGTGTTAACATTTACCTCAACATGAGTTCGTCTCAAACCGGTTTTGTCAGGGCTGCATGCGTGACAAAGTAACTTCATTTGGTTTTGACGCTGCCATGGTCGACTAGGAATTTCAGGCTTCATATCGGCGAGCTCATCATCGTGTGCGTCTTCTGCGAGCCCAGAGTCGAAGTATCGAAGTCATGTCGTCGAATCGCAAAACCATAAAATAAGCAAGAACCGCTCTAACCCAAGAAAACCCAAGTTAATCATTGGAACTTAACGAAGCGATTTGTTCCAGACTTCCCTCCCAGCAAAGGCCCTACTTCCTAAATATAGGTAATGCCTATCAGTTGGCTAAGCTGAAACTATCTATAGTTATTATTTTCGTGCTTAATTTGGGCTTATTGAGGAAAAATCGCGATGATCTCAAATACTCTTAGTGATGTCAAAGGACGTCATATAGGGCACAAGTTAAATACAGACCAGGCATCAGTCCACGAAAATGGGGCACAAAAATAAATTTCAATTCCTGAAACATATTTGGATCATATTTGGCGCTAACTGAGCACTGCTCAGTTAGCGCCAAAACAGATACAGAAAAAACAATACAGAAACTGCTCAGTGAGCAGTTTCTGTATCACTACCTATGGGGCATAATGGAGGTGTCACGTGACTGACCTGACCTCAGGCGACCTTTACGGAAAAGAAAATCAGAGGAAAAAAGCTGTAAAAATTTGAAAGCTTGTGATTTCCTAAGTTTCGTCTCCCTGCGAAAGATGCCCCGACTCTGAGAGCGCTGCGAATCTATGCAGCATTTTTAGACCATCGAGAGGTTCGCATATGACGTCATAGGTCACTGACCTGACCTGATATCAAAATGCAGCAAATGCCAAATGTTCAGGCTTAAGTATCAAAGGTCAGCTAAGCCAAATTAAAGTTCCCTAACCGGACGTGTTTCGACCGATCGCGACAAAAACAGCAGTGGTCGCACCAACCCCCTCCATCGGGGAAGGTTAAGTGATGAAGCATGTTCATAGCTGATGCGGACCCCCTAGATGGCATCCGATATAATTTTAATTTTGCACAGCGTCATTGTGCTACTAGTGAAACAAATTGAATCAACAGACAGATCGATTTGAAGACATCGGGGCGTTTGATGCACCCTATTGAGCAGCCTTATGACCACTTTTCTGACACATACGGCTTTGAATCAGTCTGATGGGCCTGGCAGATCTCATCTATTCCAAGGCCGTTCTTGAGCTGTTTGATTGTCTGGGTTCTTTCGATGCGCGTGATCAAAGCTTCCACAGTGATTGCCTCAGAATCCAGAACTCTCAGAATCCACATTGAATGCGCCACACGAGATAGCTGTTCACTGACCATCTGCCTTTTGGATTCCAGATTCAAATCAGGCGTGGCTGCAGTTATGAGCGTCCTCAGTCTGTTGGCCACGTCTCTGGGGTCACCATCTTCCTTTATATGAACTAAATAGAACTCTTGCAGATAAGCACCACGTTTTTCAGACGGAAGCAGGCGTTGAGTAATTTTTGCACACAAAAATCAAAAATTACTTAACTGCGCCGATACAACCTGAACAAACCGATACAAAGTCTGCACCGATACAAAGTCTGCTCGTTTCCAACACAGCGCTTGAGCCACAGCGCTTACACATGCAACTTCCCCACTGCGGCAGAGTCTGTTTCAGCCTTTAGGGACGCTCGAACCGTCCCCTCGCGTCGCACAGCTTTGCTTTGCAGGCGCCCTCATCGTCATCCGTGTCGTGCGACTCATTGCCATCCACGATAAAGTCTATCTCCGAAGACCACGGGTTCTCGTATCGTAATTCCGGTTACCTGAGTCACGAACTGCCGCTTGGGCCGTGGCTTAGGGCAGATGCTCTTCGCTGGACAAGTCGCTGATGTCACGAAAAGCAAGGCCTGTTGCTTTTCGTACAGGGTGGTTACTGCTTACGCTTGTGCACCTCATCACTGTCACGGGTCTTTAGAGGTCCGAAGAATGTGGCATCCGGGGGCCGCGGCTAATGACATGTGTGAGGCGGCGGCGGGTGGTGTTGTGCTGCTTTGTCACGCTATAAACCTTTAGGGTCGTATGGTGACGCTGTGACGGCAGGTGGCGGCAGGGTTAACAAGTGACATTCGAATTAGCGACTATATCTTCACGATATTGTATACCAGTGTCGCACGCCTTTCAAGACGTCATAGGTGAATATACTCCGAACCCGACCTGATAATTTCCCTCACAGATTGTGCGACAGTGTAACGCATTTCGTTTGAGACCTGAATTTCGTCTGTATTCCATCCCACATAGCTCGATATCAGCGCTGGCCAGTTGTGATCCGGAGCTATGACACAGTGGAACGTCGTCCACACAGGTCAGCGACGCCGGTGACCGGAGACGGCGCCCGCGCGGGTCGGCGACGGCGGCGGTCCGCGCTCACCAGCGGCGGAGGTGAGACGGCGCAGTGGCCGGCGGCGCGACACAGGTCTCCGGCTGCACCAGGTGAGCAGCGCTCCGGCGCCAGGCCGAACAGTCCGAGGCGGCGGACGAGGCACCTGGACCGTCCCGCCACCGGGCCGGCGAACGCAGACGGGGTCATCCGCGGCGATAAGAGTCGGTCTCGTGGTCGATTTCGGCCGGTGTATTGACTTCGGTTTCGACGCTGCTGCTTGTGCACTCGTCGGGCGGGCGACGGCGCTGTTACTGTGGGTGTTGTCTGGCGCTGGGAGGTCCAGCCTCATCTTGGCTCGCGGACCGGCTCCAACTTATGCCGCTTGATGTCCTCAATCAGCTGGTTGATCTCCGGGTCATCAACTGCCGCTGGGGCAGGCAGGGCCACCTGAGCTCCTTCCCCCCACCCCGCCTCTCGGCGTTCCTCTCCTCCAGAGCCTCGAGGAGGCGCGCCATTACATTGTCGTGACCTGCTTTGGCCATGTCAGCAAAGAACTAGCCACCCCTGATTGCAATAAACACTAACTTCTGGGTCCCAGCCTTGTTTCCTAAAAGCGGTGATGATGCAGTGATATGATGACGCGATGGCTTTTCCCTGATGCTTGGAGGTGTCTCCCCAAGCGGCCACTGAGAGTCAGCTGCCCTTCAGTCTAATCCTTCCAACCCAGAAGGTTAGTTGCCGGGGCCTCGCCGGCGATGTTGCTGGCGGCGAGCGACGTCGCCATGGCGACCGCCAGGTTCGCTGACTGTTCCGACCGTCATGAACGAGTAGGTGTGCGCTCCGCCCTATCGCACGTTGCGGTTGGCCTCCAGCCAGGCCCGCATCTCGGCCGTCAGAGGTGCCTTCGCCCACCGATCGGCATAGCGGTCGATGCCCGGTGCGACGGCTTTCTCCCTCAGGAACGCAATCGCTAGGCGGGCGGAGGTTCGGAGTGGAGAGCCGATGTCAGGGAGGAGAAGATCGCCATGAAAGCGGTCTTGTCGCAGAGGGAGCCAAAGATTTTCTTCAGCGCCACTCTGCCTTGCCAGCGGTGGCCCAGAAGGCCTGCAGGTCCTCCGAGGGGTACTCGGTGTGGAGCTTGGCCACCAGCTGGAAAGCGGCCATGCCCCTCAGCTGGGCCTGGTCGGAGATCATCCCGTACGTCGGCATGTCTTTTACATACCTATACACGACTGACGCGAGCGTGACTACGGAGTCTTATTCATATTGCTATTAGATACATTCATTGCGCAGAGTTAGAACAAACTAGATGTGAGATTTGAGCTCAACTCCCGTGAGTCTACCACATGCGACCCTGAAAATGTTAACATCATGCGAGGTCATCCGATATCAACTGACCTCGAATGGCATAGTTTGAATTACCCAATGTACACCTCGAGGTCGATAGTTCAGGATACGGCTGAATGACTTACTTACTTCAACCATTTCAACCAACTTGTTATCTTCAACTAGACCTCTGTCTCTTGTACTCAACTGCAAAGCTCCCCTATAATACTATTTTGCCCAACGTTCGAGGTGAACAGTACCCAAAGGCTGACGCTTTCGCATCGTGTGCTGTTTCTTGATCTCCCCGTTGAAAGTCTCAAGACCGTTGTTGGTGCTGGGAGACGTCACATCATGACCTTCCAGACACACAGAGAAGCGCTGCAGGTACGTAGTTGAGAAGTATCTGCAGAACCCTTCTCCATCCTCCTTGGGCCGCTGCCGCCTCCACTTTTCCAGCAATGTGCCCCAAACCTACGGAACTCAGCAGCAGTGAGGCAATTCTGTAGGTTAGCAAAGTCTTTGAGGAATGTGTTGCGGATGGCCTCCGTTGCCACACGTGGACCCGATTCTATTGCCTTTTTGACGTGAAACCAGCAGGAGCGCCTGATCGCCTGCCCGAACACCGCCGCCACAGCATTCGAGGTGGCCTCGCAGCAGTCGGCGACGACCACACGTGGGCGAAAGACCTCGCTCGTCTCTCGTTCTCTTGCAGACACAGCAGGCTGCGTAGTTAGTCCTTCGTCGTTTCTGAGCTCGTGACAGAGTACAGCGATGGGAAAAACTTCCCCTGCCGATCAGTCACCCCTGTGATGAGTACAGGACACCCGTTCCAATTCAGCTTGTATGTGGCATCCACGTGAACCACGTCACTCTTTGCCGCGGGACGCAGCAGCTTGCGCTGGTTAACTGCATCCTCAAATACCCTCTGTCTGCACTTGACGCGCAGTCAGTGACGCGCGGCTCAGCCGCATCCCCGGTTATCTCAGAATGCGACGCGCACCACTCTCTCAGTTCAGCGTAGTTCATCGTTGTTTTTCCATACTTGTTCTTCTTCAACGTCCGAAGATATGTGGCCTGCTTCTTCTGACTTGCATTTATGTCCAGGTTGCGCAGGCTGCGCTGTGCTTGAAAAAGAGAGGCGACCGACGGGTGGGCACCGCCACAAGTTACACACTGCAGAGGCCTTCTGCAAGTCTGAACCCGATGAATCCTCTCATGCAGCCAAAGCGCAAATATTTTCCAATAAAAAACAGTGTGAACTAGTATATTTATTTATAAGGAAACATTTTTCCACATACTGGCGTCAGTCCACTGCCTCATTGAGGCGGATGTTTGTAGGCAGCGCTTGAAAGTTACTGAAGTTGCGACGGCGCTCCTTCAGGTCATTCATCGCGCCGTCGTTTATTGCGAAGCACCCAGCTGCGGTGAGATACTGCTCAGAGTCTTCCTTTATACGGCGCTGCCGATTCTGCTCGTAGGTTGCCACCACTGCAAACCATGAGCATATATTGATATGTTGTATATTTTGTGCCGCACTTAACGTATAGACACCGATGAAAGAAATTGAGCACAGGGCGTGGATAGGCTGTGCCGCCCAACACCTACATCAAGCGGCACAGTATCAGTTGCAACCAGTGCCGGGCCATAAGTTATCGAATATCATTCGACTCTTTTCGACGATCATTCGACTCTTTTCGACGAAGATTAGTTGGTAAAGCGAGGATGGAAGGTCAAGCGAGTTTTTTTTTAATGAGACCCATCCAATTTGATTAGTGTTTAAGTTAACCCTCGTTCTTGTGCGGCTTTTTACAGCGTTGAACGTCGAGGGAGTGGGGTCCGTCCCTGATGTATAGCTTACCTTGAGGCACTTGCCTGACCTGAGAGTCCAACGGTTTCGGGCACAAACCGCTGCGTCTCGAAACGGCGCACACGGCCCGGTTTTTCCGTAAGTCTAATTGAAATAAGGCAAAACGGCCGATGTACCTTGCGACTCTCCCACTTCACTGCATCCTTGGATCAGTTAAGAAAACAGATGAGCGCCTTTTTTGTCGTACGCGTTCATTGACACACGTTAGCGGGTGGCGATTAGCAATGGAACTCGCAAAGCCAAGTAAAACAAACAGCCAAACAGGAACACATGTGCCAAATAAAACAGTTCGGATGCACACCACCGACGTCCTAGCATACAATCGTGGATTCACAGCCGGGCTGCGTCCCCCCCCCCCCCCCCTCTACACTTTTATCGCCATCTCGAGGGAGCAGCTCGGGCAAACATTACAACTGTCTCGCACTCTGCATCCATTACCCGCTAGGATTGCACTGCATAGGTCGGTAACCGTGCCGCGACACAGCCGGCCATGGAGCACCGCGTCCAAACGCGCCACCGTCTCAGATCAGGCTGGGCAGGCCTCACTGGCACACCACCGCAATACTACCAATTACAAGTGAGCGGATCCTCGATGGTACTGTTGGCGCTTGCGGAACGCCCTGCTTGATAGCTGCTGTGGGGGCCTGGGCGGCGCGCCACCTGACGCCTTCCGTTTCAAGGCAGCCTCCTCCAGCGCCTCTGTGTGGTCACGTCTGCGGAGGCTTAATGTTCTCCAGCTCGTAATCCAACGCTCGTTGATGTCTCCGCATGGAAAGGTCTCCTGGGAGTTCACGGAGTCGAACCAAAAACCGTGAAACTGCTCTGTGACGCCAATGAGGACACAGTGCATGTAGTCGACCGGGAACGACTTGACGATGTCAAACTGCGCTTGCGGGGGCAGAACAAGCAGCCGGGATGCTCCAACAACGCCAAGCTCGTGACTACCGTTTGAGCTGCCTTTTGGCCACATTGTAGTACGCTGTCATGTGACCGAAGAGGTACACCAGGCTCGTAAGGGTAAACCCTGCTAAAGCCATTACCACGATGGACCACGCCACCTTTTTGAATGCACCACGTGCATCCAGGTGCACCATTGAACTGGTGCAACGCCTGCACCATGCATCTGGGCGGCGAGTCACACAAGGCTAGCAGAGGATCACCTTGGTGACCCTCTCTTCTGAATCCAGCGACCACTTTATTCCAACCGTACTGAGCTTTGTCAGTTCATCCAAGAGCGGGCGAAAGAAGGTGGACCAAAGCGGTGTTTGCGGGCCGTACCAAATACCTCCTACCAATATCTTCTCGTTTCTGACATTTGGCGAGGCTCGTTGACGACAGCCAAAATTAGTTACATCGTTTTGTTTGATGTTTTGTGGAGCTGAACGCCATCGAAGTTCCAGGCCAATAGCAAACACGAAAGGTCACCTTTACCTATCAGTTTGTGAGACCTGTACAACTCTCCATCGATGACGTCTGTGTACATCTGATCACTTCCTACGTCGCCTTGCCTTGTCAGGTTTTCCCCCAACAAAACCACTTTCCAGAAGGTCTTTTACCTGTTCCTCAATGGATGCATGCAAAAGTCCTGCGTATTTCGCCATCATACGTCTTTTGGAAGCTTCGGTTTTACCTGTGGGTTTTACCTTCGGTATCGGCGATGGGGGAATGGAATTTGGCGGTAGCACTGACGGAACTGGCGCTCATTGCCCCAACAACTGCTCTTGCAACTGCACATTCTTAATATATCAAGATCAAAAGGCGCCTTCTTGACTATTCAAAATAAAAACCCCGCTGCCAGGAACATGCCTTACGACTTTTACAAGGAGCAACTTATCCAACTTAGTCTAGGGCTTTCTGACACAACAACGTCCTGGCGAAGGCCATCGGAGTATACTTTAACATTGAATGTTGCGATGGCTGTATTCGTCTTTAACGCGCCTTGTTTGTAAATAAAAATAGCTACTATAAGCCTCTTAACTGATAAACGAACTCAAAAGCTTCCCAATGGTAGATACCCCAACCGTAGCAGCGAACACGCTGCTGTCGTCCACTGTCGCTGAAACGCGGGTTTCGCCTTCGCAAGACGACCGCGTTTTCGGTTCTGACCGATCTGTACAGTTTTGGCTGCCTCGGGCACGGGCGGCACATTACGAAAATAGGCCACCTCAAATCGTGCTTGCAGTTGCTGTCTTTCAGATCACTGGACTGGTGCATCTAAAGTCACCAATGAGTTTCTCTAAATGAATGTCAAGAACTCCATCTGCAAGCGTAGTGGTAGCCACGTCTTCGTGAAGTTCCTTACTTAACCGTCCCTTTTTTGCTTCAGTTGATGCCGCTTTTCGAAGAACCTCGGCACTTGACGCTTCGGTAAAGTCGTCTCCACGGAGGTTTTCGTCGGACCTCTTGTTAAGGAAATACTTTCGCACATTGTACGCGACACTGTTTATGACATCGTCAGCCTCTTTTTTCATGGATGGCCTGTCAGACGTTGTCTTGCAGGAAGACCTTCATGGTTTGGTACTCCATTCCGAAGGACATGCGGCAAAACGGCTTCTGTGCCAGTGCTAGGCACATCGGTTATCCACAGTTTTGCCGTGCAACCACAACCTTCGCCCTTGCACTTGGCGCATATCCGAAGGTAACATTCTTGCTTTCTTCCTGTGCCAGCGTGAGGTGATATGCTCGAGTGGGCAAAGGTGCCAAGTGCAAGGTCAATCAAGCTGTTCCTGGAGTTTTTTTAGCGTTTGTGCTTGTCCAGCTTTGGCACATTTTGAACCCGGAGGGATTGATTAGGTCACGCCACTCACTCAGCCAAAATTTATTGGATTGTCGGCGTTTTGGGCCTTGACATGATACTATAGTAGTCTTATTTACGGTAGCGACACCGCCATAACCACAGCCATTTGGGCGGTCTACAGTTACACGACTGGGCTTGTATCCTCGAATGACCAGGAGGCGGTTGGGGGTGGTTGGGCGCAGCCAGGTTTCAGATAGCAACGTGACGTGGTTGTGACGATCGAGCTGACACGTCAAGCCCGGTTCTGACTGACTGCCGAAGCCGATCGGAGCGGATGGTAAGCGAATGGTGATCGTATGGTAATCGTATGCTGAGCGTGGCTAGAGTGAAAAAATATAAAAATATCTAGGCCCGATACGATCGTGACGTTCCACCTCAGGCGCTGCAAACAGTGGACGTATTAATGTAACAAGTGAATTCATTGACAGTGATACTGTCAAGTTTTGTGGCCATACCGTTGAGTTGCTTGTGCTATTTCAGAGTGCATTGGGAAGCATATCGTAAGTAGTCACACTACAGTCACATTTTACCACATAACATAAAAGGGCTTGAGCTAGGTAGGCTCCTACACAGTAATACATATGAGGTGAGAAGTTCACAGCAAGTCACAGTACCCAAAACAACTCATGAAACAACAACTATCAACAACTTATCAACTAAGTATAACTTGTATTTCCCTGCAATGATGCAACTGTGATCTAGGACTGTATGTAGGTAATGTGTACACAGAAATATGTATACCATTAGAACATACCATGAACACCATCTCCAAACAGCCTCGCGAGCTCCATGAGTTATGTTTTTTATGTTTATCTTTGTAGGAAGGATGTTTACAGTCGAAGAGCCACGTATATTCCTTGATGGAGTCGATGAGGCGCTCCTCAGCTTGTTCAGAGCACTCAAAGCCGGCAATCACCCACAAAATCTGCAAAATGAGGGTGTATGTACATTAACAGATCACAAAACCAGCTCGAGCGCCTCTAGTAGAAACACTCACACCAAATAACTACCAGTAAGTTGTGTCAAATCATACCCATGAGCATGTCTGGATGAGGTGACATGAGGTGAGGTGACACTTGAACGATGACTTGACTGACAAGCTAGTGTGACGTTTTACAAGAACTTAATTGAAGTTAACGGTACCTAGCACAGGGAACACTCTGGACAGCTCAAAACTTTTGGTCACTCAGACTCCCCGCCCGCCACCACTCAGCTCGACACGAGAAGGGGGAACACAGCGCCCCGGACGGTCAGCAGACGAATCAGTCTCAGCTGATCAGTCAAAATCTGGGTCACCGGGCCAGCGCGCGGCGGCCGACCCACAACACTAGTGATGCAAGTTTTGAGCTCACAGGCCAAGCATTGGGCTCAACTTCGGGCCCGGCCGGGGTTTTGCGTGGCCAGTCTGGCGCGCATATTTTCCCGCAGCCGGTGCACTCGGAATTGACGCCACAGCGGCGAGCGGCGGAGACTGGCGTCCACGATGCCTGCCTGGTTGGCGTGCCGGACGACTGGGAGGACCTGCCGGAAGTCGCCGCCCAGCACCACCACCTTGCCGCCGAACAGCTGATCGGACCCCGTCAGGTCACGCAGCGTCCGGTCGAGGCCCTCGATGTGGTGCCGGTGCGCCATCGGAGTCTCATCCATCACGATGAGGCGCGCTAGCCGGATCAGCTGGGCGAGCTCGCTCTGGGCGGGGATGTTAAAGATGGCGGTGTCGTCCGGTCGCAGAGGAGCTTTGAAGCGGGAGTGAAATGTCCTCCTGCTGTCTAGCATCATGGTGGCCATGCCACTGAATTCGACGGCGAGTGCAACCAGGCCCTTGGCTCGCACTGCAGAGAGGAGCAGGTTAAAGGTGAACGTTTTCCCAGTGCCACCTGGCGCCTCCAAGAATAGGGCGAGCGGCTCCTGGTCGTCGACCACGGCCAGCACCGTGTCGACCGCCTGGCGCTGAGCTGGTAGCAGGCCAGGCAGCCGCTGGTCGACGGTGCGCTGAAGGTCAGCACGGTCAAAGTCGACCTCCTCCCGTATAATGGGAGGCAGGCGCCGCAGCTCCTCGGCCCCTCAGAGGCGGCGGCCGCTGCTCGGTGTTCAGCGGACACGGGCGGCAGGCCGAAGTCTTCCAGCGTCTTGCCGGTCTGCTGGATGGAGTCGCTGATGCGCAGCAGGACCATACACGTAACCGTCTCCGGCGGCAGCTCGGGGTGGCCGTGGGCGATGTCTTCTCCCATTGCTGCCTGGAAGCGGTGGAGGAGGGTCGCGGGATCGGAAGTGCAAACACATCACGACATTGCTTGCAGATATTTCATATTGTGCATTTGTAACACCGTAACCTACACCGCACCAACATGCCAAGGCCACCGATACGGCCATGCTACCAAAAGCGTCCCTGTCGCATTCATTTTCTTCTTGTCGCATCTACTTCTATTTGTACCACAGTGAGCGGTTCACTGCCTGCACGACCTGAGTCATTTGTGAGGGGCCGGCCTGGTCACCGAGCGCACACTCACACTTAGCGTGTGGTCCAGGCTTCCGCTCGCTGCTGCTGAAAGTGTTTAAGGGACCCAAGGTACCGCACGAGCATGGGGGGCAGGTGTGCATAATTAGGTACCTCGTCCGACGTTAAAGACTTTCTGAACTGACGAGTGAAAATCACCACCGACGCCTGAAGCTGGTCCCGATCTGGGGCGTCCGAGTCGAGCTGTTTCCATAGCTCTATGGACCGTTATATGGCAATGGCCAGTGGCCACCAGGTCGGCCCTGGAGGAAGGCGTGAGAGTGTGCCGGACTTTTCTGTTCAGATATATCGCCTACAATGCTTTTGCCCTATTCTCTTTGTCCAGGTTGGAGAACTTCAGCGAGCCGTTTTTGTCGCGCTGGATTGAATGACAGGACGTTATGGTATTGAGTATTGACACACCACAACGAACTAGTCGAGCTGCCTTTTGCACATAAACTTGCAGCTCCGTACCGCCGTGCCTCCGATCGGTGACGCGCAGGTAACGGCGGAACAGATCGATCATCACAAACTTGTACCTGGCAAGATTCACCATCGGCGGCCGCTGGAGAAGCGGCACTTCTCCAGTGAGATCCGCAGGCGGTGCTGGTGGAGAATGTTGAATACTGTATCCAGGTCCCGGCCGTGCTGGTCTCTGTCGGGTGAGAAGATCAGTATGTCGTCCAGGTAGATGAAGACACAGTGGATCTGGCGAAACAGCTGATCCATCACCCGCTGGAACGTGGCGCCACTGTTCCGCAATCCCAGAGGGACATACAGGTACTCGAAGGCGCCGAATGGAGTGGTAACAGCCGTCTTCTCGATGTCTTCACGAGCCATCGGGATCTGGTGATAGGCCCGGAGGAGGTCGACTTTAGAGAACACCGTCATCCCATGCAGACGCGTGCTCAGGCTGTGCAGGTGTGGAAGAGGGTAGCGGTCTGGCTTCGTCTGAGCGTCGGGGTGACCAGAATGTGGGTCTCAGGGTAAATAGGGGCGTTTTCGGAGGAAAGGAAATTACCCACAATGAAAGAACAAAATAAACAGCGAAACGATGGTTAGATAGGGGAAAGTGGGGTAAGACGGACACCTTAACTTTGGAGCCATTTTTCGGCCGGTTAGAAACATCATAGAAACGGGAAACTGAGTGAAAACCTCTTTTAGACATTTTACTTCCATTTGCCAGAAGATGAGACTTAGACCTGATTCAACAAATAAACTGCAGCTATTTTTGCAAAACCTTGCAAAAACCCGTCTTACCCCACCCCATGGGGTAAGACGGTCACATGGGTAGGGCAAGACGGCCAGCTTCTTTCACCGACCAGTACAGCTCGCAACAAATGCCCGAAATTAGCTGCATTGATACAGTCGCTCGTTGGTCTCAAGTGCCTCGGAAATGGCAGTATACAAGATTTGTGCAGAAGGCGTATGCTCGTATATAGGCCCTAGATCAGAAGTCATGTAGAACCGTTTTTCACATTCATCATTCGAGAATAAACTGTGCCGAAGGAATATTGCTAACATGTCTGTGAGTATCGGAATCGAAGATATTCTTATAAGAAATGCTTCTTTTTTTCCTACAGCAACAAAAATATTTTCACCATTACAGACCCATTGGATTCATAGTTGCCCGTCTTACCCCTAACTCAATGTAAGAAGTTCAGCACAATTTTTCTCTGTGGACAATTTGATGCAGACAAAGCAAATCCGCGGTAAATGAACACTGGTGGCATATGAGTGTACCACAAGTGATTGCGAGTTTTTAGCTGTATAGTGCTGCACACAAAAACTTGCACAATACATTATGGATGTTTTCAATGAAATTAGTGTTTTAAAGAAATCAAAATAAAAGATTATCGACTGAACACAAAATCACCAAACTTCAATGGTGGTGTGTAGTGGGAAAGACAATTCTGGTCCTAATTTTTCTCGCTCGTAGCGCTATTGGTTTGGTCTGCAGAAGGGGTGCCCGTCTTACCTACCCTGACCGTCTTACCCCACTTTCCCCTAGGTATGGGTTAAACTGGGAGAAAAACGTGAGAAATAAAACTAGGAACTCGTCGAAATGCTCAGCCTCTCTGACACTCTGCGTACAGATACTAAATTTATATTTTAACTGAAAGCACATGCCAAAAACCATAGAGATCAAAAACGAACAGGTCAGAACAGGAAACCAACGGGGACGGAACTACACAGCCAAAAATTAAAACACTTTTACATAATCAAAAACGAATCGAGTATATGGAAATGGCGAAAAGTCAATCTAGAAATTACAGCAAATTAAAGCAAGGACAGATATTAAATACGGTTGAAAACTATAAAACACAAGTGACTATATTAACGAATTTACAATAATATAAAAGAGGAAAACAAACGTTCATGAAAAATAACATAAACACTGCGCGAGGCGGCGATTGGCGGCGCAAAGCGCGGCCGGGCTGGACGGACACGCCGCAGCTAAATAATCCGCGCCGCGCCACAATAGCATGCACCGATTGTACAAAGCGTGTGTTTGGTGTTACGATCACGTCCATAAAGGAAAAAGAGAGGACTGAACTTTGTGCTGTCGTTCACTGCGGTCCGATAGACAATATTGACGGTAATTTTGTATCCCAGTCGCGATGAGTTCGATCAACAAGTTTGGCCAGTGGCCATTCTATTGGCATCGTTGTCGATATATGCTTGGGAGCAACCGCTGCACTCAGAGCCGGATGAGACCTCCCAAGGTTCTCGGAGTAACATAAGCGTTCTCCGCTGAGCACCACACTTTCGGAGACCCGGAGTCGAGGCAATATTGGTTAACTTATCTCGGAGCCATCTTGTCTCCTTAGAGAACTTTCACCAATGAGAGCATCTATTGTTCTCAGAGACTAGTCCAAGTTCTCAGTGGAGAATTTATTGTTGCTCCATCACTCTCCACTGAGATAAATTATCTAAAAAAAGAGACTAAGAACTATCGCACAATGTATCAATCGCTCTCCGAGACCACAGACAATGCTCGCTCGATTATTCAGAGACCATTGCGTGGTCTCCTCTCTAACCTTTCGTTCTCATCCGAGAGTTCTTACCCACCAACACGGCCGACGTTCGTTCTCTTCCGAGAGCTCTTACACACTACCATCACAAATACTCTCGCTGCTTTCGCCGTCCTCCCTCAAAACAATGTATATGCGCATTTGCAAACAATGTAATGCAAACAATGTAAACAATAATGCACACATGCAAACAATGTAAACAATAATGCAAACAATGTAATGCAGCCCGCAAGCCCCGCACTATATAGCGAGCTTTTCTCCACTGAGAAAAGGCACCCGAAGACCAAACAAACCACTTCAATGGATGGCGCCGAGTTGGTCGGTAGGTAGTGCGGCATGCTCCGCTTGTGTCCGTCGCCGGACGCACGCTTCTGTTTCTTCGACGCTCTCTGGATCTCGATCTCCTCCGCCTGCGAACGGTAGCGTGCATTCTTGAGCTTGGTTCTCAGACGCTTTACCGGCCGAGCTATACCGATACAAGGAAGCGTCGCATCAACGACAATCGCACTGTCGTGCCGTGTAGTCCATGCCAGGACGTCACGATACCCCCAAACAGCCACGGTCGAGACAAACGATACCCCTAAACAGTCACGGTCGAGACAAACGGCACGGCAGCCGCGCACGCAGAACGGTTCCCGTCACGTACCGCCGCAACGATCTACAGCGGCAGACGCAGCAGCGGCCGCGCAAAATTAACAAAACCAGCGAGTCGCTGTCGCCACACGAGCGGCGAGTCTGGCGAGCACCGCCAAACCATCCCGCAATAGTGACAAGGCATTATCCTGAACACGCGCACAATCACGCTCTAAGTCAATCGACTTACCAAGAAACGTACATGCGACGGAACGTGAACTGATTTATTGAAATTAATACACAACCCAACACTAGTGAGAAACGCAGCGATGCCATTCAGCGTCCTTGGACAGAAAAAGAAAATCATCTAAATACGCCAAACACCTGACGTTAAATCTCGACTCTTACAAGTTCACTGAAAGCATCTGCTAGGTACTGCATCTCCGAAGGAGCTACTTTAGGGCCCATTGGTTACAGAGAAAAGATATACGTTTTACCATCATACAAAACACCAAAAGGACGTGTGGAACGTGCGAGAAGAATGTGATAAAATCCATCTTTTAAATCAATCTTGATACCGGAATAAAACCCCCAAAACGATAACTCTAACGCATCCACAATAGACGGCAAAGAGCGCAAGAGGGGCGTAAGCACTGACAAATCGTATACCAGTCTGGCCACAGTCGCACTTTTTGGCACAACAAAGTCTGTAGTAGGTCAACTAAACAGCGACTCGCTCGCGACTGGTGCCGACGGCGATGGAGATTCTTCGTCACCAGTGTCCTCCCGAGGCGCGCTGCCGACGGGGCGCGCCGCCACCCGGCACGCGGTCGCCGGTCCGCCAGCATCACCGCCGACCGATGCCTTTTTCAAAGAAGAGCCGCTTTCCTCAGTGGCGGCAGCAGAAGAGGCCGCAGGTGGCGGGGACCCGGAGCAGGGCACAGAGACGTTGCCCCCCGCCGCGCCTCAAACGCCGACCTAAGCCGGACGTCTCGGCGAGCCGGGCCCGCGGCGCGCGGCGGAGCGCGCAGGCTGGACGGCCAGGCGGGGCGCGGGCGTCGCCGGGTGGCAGCCGTTTCCGCCGCCGGGTGAGCTCCGGTAATGATGATGGAGAATGATGGAATGATGATGCCATGGAGCCGCGGATGCGGCTCCATAGCAGAAAACATCTCTGCAGATGCGCCGTGCAGATGTTGGTGGCGAACGCCCTCTGGGCTCTGCATCAGCTGGCTGGTGGCCTGCTCCCTCTGTGGGAGAGCAGGACAAGGTGTAAGATGCTGCTTCGGGACACGTAAGCAGGTGTAAGACTTCTGCCCGAGCTACCACATGCAGACAAGACATTAGTCTGTTCCATTTCAAGCTTGCAGCCGAAGTACCATGCAGTCGTGTCCTGGCGTGCCAGACTGGCCTTTTGTCGCTCGGTACTCTCTTAAGCCAGCACTCCTCTTGGTTTTCGGGGTGAGTCAAAGCTGTTTCAGCAGCCAACTTAAGCTTCTTGCCCCTTGGGACCGGCTGAGCTGGCACTACATACATCTGCCTTGATGCGGGCAGCCATGTCACTCAACAGCAGGCGGCTGAAGTCTCCGGGACGAAGTCTGGTTCGCCCACGAAGCAGTTGCTTCTTCAGCACCCGCATGTGCGCCTCCACAGCTGCATTTGAAATGACAGCGGGTGAAAGGAGCTGGCTCCACAGCGCGGGGCTAAAGGCATGATGCCTCCCAGCAGGTACTGGACCAGTGATGGGCAGTGGTATGTGTTGGTCACCACTGAGCCGTCTTGAGCCCGCCCTGCCTCTCTGGTTGCGATCTTCTGGAAGTGGCGACCGAACGAGGTGCCCGTCCGGTACGTCTCCCTGGGTTCTGGGAGCGGCTCGGCCAGGCTACTGTCGTCGCTGTTTCGCAGACACCTCCGCTGGCTGCAAATTGAGGCTCTCTGCAGGCGCCTCCTTGGACAGAGTCAGGACGCACATTTTGGTGAACCAGCTGTCCAGCTCAGCCAGAGACGTTGCCTTCTGCATCTGAGCGAAGAGCCACATGTAGCCCATCTTTTCTTGGCGTTTGACCCCCTTGTCCTCCACGATATGGAAGAACCGATGTGAAATGTGAGCGCCACACATGCTGATCAGGATGTTATAAAAATAATATAAGATAGCTGAAAGCGAACAACAACTATTTCTTAAGAAAATGTCAATATTGTATGCTTAATAGCACTGATCAGCAGCTGCTTGCATTCATTGTTCAACATTCAAACATTCATTTTAGGTTATTAGGTATTTGGATATGAGCATTGAACATTCTTGATTTTACTTGTGCTAAATGGCTGGTACATACCTGCATGAGATGTGCCAATTCTGGGCAGCTTGACACTTACTTGTACACTATGCCTAAAATCTATAAAATACAACTTACTGTTTGCATCTTGTCTTGTTTACTATGGCTAGGTAGTTTCAGTGCTGAAAAAGAGACACAAATTAATGTACAAAACTCACTCCTAAAAAAAAACTTAGTATCCCACTTTCATATATGCAATTATGGGCAGGTGGTGGGTAGGGATCAAATGAATACCTTGACTGCAAAATAAATTAGAGAAAAAAATGAAATAGGTACTGTAACATTAACATTCTTTTAAAATTGTAGTTATTTCAATTTAAGATATCTAAGGTTCATTTCTGCAATCAATAAAACACAGCTCAAGCTCTTACTGTTGAGCATTGAACACCATCTGGATTCTGGCATCTCGGCCCCCAGACGCGGGGCAGTGCACACACATTACACGACAGTGACACAGCGGCTGTGTTACACAAGTACGTTGGAGCACTTACGAGTAAATCTAATATAAGATATGCACTTGTTTAATTTAATTTACTTGGTATCTGATCAAACTTCACAACCATAAATGCATATACAGCCGGTAACATATACCCAGCAGACAATGACAACAGATCACTCAGATAGCATTATACAGAACACAAAATAATTATATAAGTGAATGAAAATACTTCAATTACAGTCAACTAGAAAGTAAATAACACAAATGCCATGTTTTTATCAGTTTATGATACTGTGGCGAGGCGCTGAGTAGTCGGTCTGGTGCTGCTCGCCTCTCCTGTGAGGTGGTCGACGCTGGTCGCGCTGGTGGCTGCTCAGCTGAGCCTGCGGGGCTGCCAGACAGCTGGTCTGGAGCAGAGGCATCAGCTCGTCCGCCAGCTTACCCAGCTGCTGAAGGCTCAGGTCACGCTGGGCAGCAAGGACGGCACCGACGGCTGGAGGCAGGGACTGGAGCAGCTTGTGACGTACCAGCTCCTCACCGACTCCCACCTTGCCAGCCAGCTCCTGTAGCTCACGCACGTAGAGGGAGGGTCGACCAGTCAGCTGGACCTTTGAGATGAGCTGGTCGAAGAGCTCCGGCTTGCTCCTTTCATACAGCTCCGTAACCGCCTGCTGGAGGGTCTGGTAGCTGTGGGAGGTGAGGACTGACCCATCCAGCTTAGAGACTGTCATGGGAGGCAGGGAGGCCAGCACATGATAGAACTTGGTTGTATCGTTTGTAATGCGTGCGATGTGAAACTGGGCCTCCATGATGGCGAACCAGCCCTGGACGGCACCCTCCATGAAGGCAGGCGCCTTGATAGACACATGGTGGGCAGGGGCTGGCTGAACCGCACGTGCAGCATCGTCAGTGTCATTGTCGCGGCCACGCGCCGGCCTGTGCTCGACGGGACACCGCGCCGCGCGGCGCCCGACTCTCCTCTGGCGGAGCGGACTGTAGACACTCCTTTCTGGGGCTAATCAGACCAGCGGGTCCACGGCATTCGGGTGAAATGAAACTCGTGCACACCCTATTCAACACAAGTAGGCGAAGGGTTTTAGGCAGATTGATCGGATATGAAGGATGGCCACAATTCAGCAATTCACATTCATTTTCCGGATGTCAAGAGTGAACAACGCCGCATGAGACACCCGATCTCCCCACTCGCGCTCGTGCAAACTGATGTACTCCTCCATTCTTATCTTTCTGTCGTTGTCCTCTGCCCTTGTTGCCAGTCCGATGCCGATCTCGGCAGCCTTCTTGAGCGAGTGACCCAGCTTCAAAGCCAGCGATGGCGTCTTGAAACTGGGAGGCTGGTTGGCATCTCCCAACTCCCATGAGCAAACTTCCTGGACACACGCGATGACGCTGTCATAGTGTCGCGGCTGAAGCGCGTCCTCCATCGTAAGACGATCATTACCAACCTTCTTCCTCACGCAGAGGATCAGTTTGGCCAATGAACGCAGCCGCTGTTTCATTGAAACCATCAGGCTTCCAGTTTTCCCTTTGCTACACAGCATATAACATCAAAGAGACTTCAGTAGGTCGTCGTCGGCGATGACGCGTTTTACTTCATCGTCCCGCAATCCATTGAGAACTTCTCCGAGCAGACGCGAGGACTCAGCTTCTCCGACCGTGCCATCACCCGCGACCGTAGCCGATAGCTGACGGAGCCTCGAGTTTGGGGGAGGGGATCCTGTCAGTGGATCTTACGATCGGCCGTCACTGGGCACCGCCTGGCGTGGCGCCACAGCTCGCTGCTAAGCACGTACCCGAAGCATGTGCGTGGCACGGCTTGAAAACATTTTGGTCGGTGTCAGTGCGGGGTCTTTTAAGTACAATCAGATTGCTCTGACGTTCTCCGGATATCACCTTTTTGTTGTGTTCATGGTTTCCTTCGCACATGATGTTGTACTTTTTTCCGGTCGCGAGTGTTTTTTTTTTTCGTCGCGAGTTCCGGGACGGTCGAGAACTTCCCACTCTCCACACTCACACTCGCTGTCGCTCCTCTCACACGCCAGGCACACACTCTCCATGCGCCGCTTCTTGCATCTCTTAGCACCCAAAGTGCTCATCGTATCCGACCGGAAGAAAATCTTTTGTTTCATCGAAGATAGGGCAGCAGGAAGGGTCCCGCGTCTTACGACCCGGGTCGACAGCTGAAGCAGGAGGTGTAGAAGTAGACAGTAAAGAAGAAAGAGAAGAGTTTGGCGGAGTTACTCCGCCCGGCATTACGCCGAGGTTTACGCCTGTGGTGTCGGGCATATCTTACGATCGGCCGTCTCCCGGGGGTGTGAGCTTTTTAAGAAGGCGGACTCAGCGTCGAGGTTAAGGATGACTAGGTCAGTGACGCCGCCGGCATGATTGGCTCCGAGATTGATGAATCCAAGGTGTCAACTAGCATGATTGGTAGTTCTTCAATACTTTGAACAACAACTGGCTCGCCTTGTTCGTCAACGTACTACATAGTTCCGAGCACAGCAGACGATACCTTAAATCCAACAGTAATGTGTATTAAGTTAGTTACACGCGTGTGTGTTTTAAGCGTGCAGTTCCAGGTCCAAGCAAACAAATGCGCACAAACCAACCATGCAACACCCATACAAAATTTCAGGGAAAACGCTCCTTGATGAGCCTCACAAGCACACCACATAAACAAAACAAAACTCACGAACAAACACAAGACATTCACTTGCCCAATCTCAGCCGAGGCTAAGACCCATACCCTGAGCAACAGCAGACACTTCTGCCACCACAAGCGCATCCCCAGCCTCAGTCCTACAGTCTGTCCCTTTTTCGACGTCATCTTCGACATGAACTCTACGATGGATGGTTCCCGTTATTTAAGCTATGCCTCTGGCGAGATTGACTCCATGTAGTTCAGATCTTTGAAAGTGGTGGAGAGACTGTCGGCATCTTGTAGTAGCCCTGCTTTCAGTGCATCACCAAGAGCGCCTGCCAGGTCACGCACAGACTGTTGCGATAACCCTCTGGTACGGAAAAGGTTGATTTTGTACTGGACCACGACGGATGCATCCTCCTAAGAAATAAGAAATAAAACCTCCATTTTTAGACATGCCTCCATACATGATGGTGCAATGCTGGATTACAAAATCATCGGGCTGCAGAATGCAGCTACAACCCCAATTTAAATTTAAGTTACATCCATGCTTCTCACCAAAATCAGCAAATTTTGGTACCGGACCTAGGCACGATACTGCATCGGCGACATGGCGACGCAGAATCGCCTCCACGTCAAGGAAGAGAGCCTCTCGCTGTTTTGCAGTCTTCCGAAGGGTCTGCGAGAGACTGCGAAATAGCGAGAGGCCCTCTTCAGACAGGCTCAGCACCGGCAGCACGCTAAAAATGACCGGCTGGACACCGGGCACCAGCAGTTGCAATGTAGCGAAGAAGGTCTCCAGGTGACCGACAATCCTTACCGCCGCCTCGGATGCGCCATTGCACTTGCTCCAACGATGAGCAGTTGCTCGGGCGGGGCGCCAGGGCAGGCCCGTCTACACTGATAATTGCGTACAGTATCTCTAAAAAGTATGTCCCCTGGTTTGGCTCTCCCACAGGAGGCGAATCGGTAACTTGGCTGAATCCCAGTTGCCAGGGGTGTCGTTTTCCGAAAATGATTGGTAGGGCCCAAAGGCGGCGGCCGGTCAATATGTAACGGGGCTAACAAGGTAGGGTACCCCCAAATCTGCCTTTCTCATCGGATTTCGGCCACTTATTTTTTCGCCCGGGTCATTGACCTACTTGCCATTAAAGCTTAATTGTTCGTCAATGTGGAGTATGAAGTAATAAAAATACGATTTAAAGTCCGTTATCTTTCCAGAGTATTGTCTCTCAAAAATTCACCATCTCGGTTTTTTGACCTCGTGGAATCGCGCGCGCTAAATATGCTGCGCTTCTCGCCACAAACAAAGCATCACATCTTGGGGCACCGCAGAACAGAAAACTCTCAGAATAACTCTTCGGGTGTTTCAGTGATAACAGTGATAGTCAGGGACGGTCAGCCAATGTTGCAGTTGCATGACAGTGTGCTGTGCCTCCTTCATAGTACAACGCTCTGCACCGTGCAGCGTCCGTTCATGCTGCGGGACGCACTGAATCCGTCCGCAGCTGATCTCCAGGCATCAGTTGCGGCGTCGATCACGTGCATGACCTCTTGGGCGCTCACACTGGGAGAAATGGCGAAGTTGAGCGCCTTGCGATACACAATTTGTGTATCGCAAGGTGTAACACAATCTCCATAAGCGTCTTCGACGGCCCCTTGAATGGGAGGTAGAGCGCCTCATGATCTGCGGCCATTGTCGTGATGAGTTCGAGTTTTGACTCAGGTACTTGGAACCCGGAAATAGTTCCTTGGATATTCAGGCGCTCTTGAGTAACACTCAGTGAGTTTATGTGGACTGTGGTCCTCGAGTTCGGAGATCGTTGTTCCGCAACCAAATACCAGAAGGCCCACCAGTTCGTCTGCCGACATTGAATAATTGGCAAGCATTTTGTGGATATTTTACATTTTACAAAACAATAGAATGGAATGGAATGTAAAACTTTTTCCCGTGCCAAGTGAAGAATTCTCTATCAGCTGATATGTAGCAGAAAATTGCATCTTTATTAGAAATATTTTATTTGTGTCCAAAAAAGTTATCATTCTCTCCCCATGGGTAGGGTAACTATGATGTTTCTTATAAACTCCTTTGGTTTGTGAACAATGAACATGTTAATCAAGCAAGCACCATAGTAGGGGGACTATGATAGTTTTTGGAAGTTGAAAAAAAAAATGAAGATAAAACAAGTAGGTACCTACAGTATATTTTTCTGCACATAACATTTCACCTGGAGGAACGTCGTTCCGCGCATACCTGGAAGTAAACAGGCGGAGGTAAACAGGTCGCACTTCTGATAGTGATACACTGAACAGTGAACATGGTACCATGTGCCACACGGTTCACAGCCTTCCCATTTCACCTTTTTTGCTCTGCTTGCTCCTGGGAGCACTTGTTGCCAGCCCCACTCACAGCTCAACAGCCACTCTTGCTGGGATATTTGGTCCCCTCTTCTTTCCTTTTGCAGCTGGCTTTTAGAGGTCTTGCAGACGACTGGTCACTGACTCATTCAGCATAGACGTAGGCTCTTTCCCACACGTCCCAGGCAAGCGCTTCAGAGCCTTGGTTGGTAAATATCCCCGTGGCCCTGAAGCCTGCTACCAGGTTCTCCCGTGGCATCTGGGCACATAGCTTGCTCACCAGTGATGGCAGCACTGCTTTTAGAATGCTGGTCTTTGTCTTGGCCTCCTTCCTCCAGTCTTCCATCGCCTTGCGTCACACCCGCTTGGCTGGGCCAAACACACTGACATTCAGTGGCTGCAGTAATGTGTTGAGTTTGGCACGACATAGACGAAGATGATGTTGTTCTCCATGCAAGCTTCCAGTGCTAGAACAGTGGTCGCTACCGGTTGGGTACAGCAGAACAGTGGCCGGACCGCTTGGGTACAGCAGAACAGTGGTCGCTACCGCTTGGGTACAGCAGAACAGTGGTCGCTACCGGTTGGGTACAGCAGAACAGTGGTCGCTACCGGTTGGGTACAGCAGAACAGTGGCCGGACCGCTTGGGTACAGCAGAACAGTGGTCGCTACCGCTTGGGTACAACAGAACAGTGGCCGCTACCGCTTGGGTACAGCAGTAGTGGCCGGACCGCTTGGGTACAGCAGAACAGTGGTCGCTACCGCTTGGGTACAGCAGAACAGTGGTCGCTACCGCTTGGGTACAGCAGAACAGTGGTCGCTACCGGTTGGGTACAGCAGAACAGTGGTCGCTACCGGTTGGGTACAGCAGTAGTGGCCGGACCGCTTGGGTACAGCAGAACAGTGGTCGCTACCGGTTGGGTACAGCAGAACAGTGGTCGCTACCGGTTGGGTACAACAGAACAGTGGCCGCTACCGCTTGGGTACAGCAGTAGTGGCCGGACCGCTTGGGATGCACTACGACGCAGACGTACGAGCATGCTTCACGGCGCGGGCCGTCAGCTTTTCACCATCATCGATGCCAAAATCTCTTTGCAGGTAAACACCCATTCCGTTGATGCTACATACAACCGAACTCAAGGTTAAAAACACTGTGGCAGGCTGTGAAAAAGGATGAGCGCGTTGCGACGTACTTGTGCTGCAGCGAAGCGCCCTCCTTCCACAACTTCCACACACAAAGCGTAGCGCCCCTCTCCGCACGGGCAGGGGGCGTTTCCAGATCTCGAGACGACTGGGTCGATTGCGCTCAAATTTGGTATGCGGTTAGGCACCGGTTGGTAGGGTGCCGTGCAAAAGTCACTTTGGACCCAGCTTACACATGCGCAAGTGCGGGGTGCTGGTTCAGATCTCAGGAACGGCTGGGCCGATTGCCTTCGAATTTGGCACACCTGCCCTTCTCTCGCAGTCGAGTGCCATGGCTTCCGGGCGACTGTCTGACACTTGCACGTCTGAAAACATAACAACGAATTAGAAACAAGAAGAAAATACGACGTACAATCGCATGACAGACGATAATTACCAAATTATAATCGACCAGGAAATCAGCCAATGCTATACTGCTCGTGCCGCATATACCTACCAGTAACTTTAAAGTCAAGCAATTGACAATGAAAACCCCTGGGTTGAAACAAACGCCTGATCTGCATGGTCATGCTGATGCAAGCCACTCACTCATGTCACGTGGTCCGACAGACTCTGTCGCGTGACGTGTGGTGGCACCTCTTGTTGGCATTGAGGGCAGACGGCTGGCGCCTCGGAGATCAGCTGAAGCAGCTCAGGCTCATTCAGCGCCGGGTCATCGGCCACTTCGGAGATGTCAGTGACCTCTGGCTCTTCATCTGCTACGGCACTAGGGTCGTCCGCCGCCTCCTGGTCGACGTTTCTGTAAAGGCGGCCGCACACTAGGCCATTCGGCGGGCGACATTCCGCAAAAACGCAATTCCGTAGCGACATTACGCTTTCGTGGACGCCGAATCAGCTGCCGAAACGACAAAATTACCAGCCGACCGCTGCCAGCCAGCTGTCCGCGGGTAGAGTGCGCATGCGCGCGGACAGCCGCGGAGTTGCGGAAAAAGCTGGACCGGTTCAGCTTTTTCCGCGGCGACGCCGCGGACACCCGAAATTGTGGAACTTGAAACTCACCAACTATTGATGGAGCAGCCGAGAAATAGACTTACTTGATAAAGTCTTGGATAAAGTATCGTAGCGGCACTTCTTTCCCCAGTATTAGATTGTATTTGTTTTATACACTTCATTGGTTATTCTAATAGCAGGTTGCTATGTGCCTCTCCACGATTGTCTTTAGGTTTCTTGCATTTGTCGACAAACACGGTTGTTTACATTAATCACGAGCTTTATTTTTTTGCAACTTCCTCCAGAAATTATGTCACATTAATAGATATTCAAAACTTTATTGTACAGAAATATAGCATAATCGCATTAAATGAGCAAATATTATACTTGCTTAAATGTATTTAGTTTGCATTCGTTTATATTTATCATAAAATATTTCACATAAAGTTCCTGAAAATACTAAGTAGAAAATCGCACCGCCGAATGGTCCCGTAAACTGCTGAAAACAAGCGGAAAGCCGCTGTAGGAATGTCGCCCGCGACATTCCGCTTTTGCGGAATCTCGCCCGCCGAATGGCCCAGTGTGCGGCCACCTTTAGACAGTTTCGGATCGTGCATGCAATCGTGTTGCGATGATTTTACATACGGACAAGCATATGATGGGTAATTGCTATATTTTTCTACTATAATTACTATATAAATTACTAACAATGTGAAAATTACTATATTGGGTGTGGCATCAAGCGTCATTTATCATAAAGAACAAAGGCGACATAACCGAGCAAACTGATCATACCAAATACTATTGGAAAAGGAATCACGAGAAAACACTCAAAATGTCTAGATAAACATACAGTTCTTCCAGCATCTCCGCCTCTGCCAAGTCCCGTCCAGGAGTTGGTGCAGTGGTACCCGGCGTGAAAGAGAAGTCGCTGAAGACAGGCGAGTACGGAATGGTGTTCTCAGTCGGCTCGACAGTAGCCACCGATGACCTGTTGGAGGGAATACCCATTTTACATTTGTGACCAATATCGCATCGCGTGTCACAAGAGTGCCCGTCTGCGGTAACATATGCCCCCCCCCCCACTGGGGCGAAGGTTAATCCCAATAAATTGTCACTCGTTTCCACTTTGCTTCTTGACGGCAACAACTGGACTTGCATACCCCGAGGTCGATCTGGCAATCCACGTCTTATTGGTAGTGTAGAGGAACCTTGTATGGCGTGGATGCCACTGACGGCTGACCTGAATGCAGCATGTGCATTAAGCTCTTCACTTACCCATTGTCCTTGCTGCCCTTTGCAAACAACTACAGATACTGATTGCGGATGTCTTCTTAGGCTCTCTTCACAGCCACGTGCATCTGACGGCTCTGAATCGACGCCTGCATCTTCTGATCAGCTCGTGCAGCAGCGCCGGTTTCTCGTTACCCAGTCTCAGGGCTGGGGCGCGGCGAACAGTTGTCAGCCCTAAACCACAGATGGTCATCTGCCGGCCCTGTAGTATTTAGTATTTAAACACAGAGCGAGGTGATTGGCCAAGATCGGGGACCTCCTCGAGACCGATGGATGGTACACGTCTGGCGTCGGCGAAGACCCGTGATCTTCTACCGGTTCCCCTGTTGGGGATGAATCGAGCAGAGCTAGTACTTCCTCAAGTTCCTGCTATAGAGCAGGCTCGAAGCTTTTTGAATACGCAGTGCACACTCGCGATTGGTCAACACGGTATCACAACACACCGACCGTTCTGGTGTATACCACATCAATTTTGCTTCAATGATACTGATGAAAGGCTACGCCACTTGGCTGTGATAAGGTATAAAGTGCCACACTGGATCTCAATGAGAGGGAATGATCAATGATGGAATGGTTTCACATATCTAGCTCCAGGATGTGGTCCAGCGAGACACCAGCATACTTCGGCAGCTGCCAGTCATAGCTTCATCATGAGTATGGCGGCTCGCGTTAGCTCATGTGTGGCATCTGACTTCCTGTAGTAGGTGCGGTGAACATTCTTGTCGTGTCCCACGTGTCTCGTGAGGATTTCCATAAGGATGGGTGTTTCACTGCAAAGAGATTTTGGCATCGATGATGGTGAAAAGCTGACGGCCCGCGCCGTGAAGCATGCTCGTACGTCTGTGTCGTAGTGCATCCCAAGCGGTCCGGCCACTACTGCTGTGTGTCGCGTCCCGGCCGCCCCGCTTCATCCTGTTGATGGCGACTTCATCTTGCATGGCATCGTTCGTCACGTCAGGGCGATAACCTGCAGGAGAGCAAACACCACATAGGATACACTGTTTTGTTGTCATTAGACTTAACCCACTACAGCGGGGGAGGGGAGGATAGATCTCGAAAACTACGCAACGTACCGACAGCGTCAGCGACAATGACAGTTTGTAGATATTGTTGGGCCGTAGATGCTGTGTTTGTAGATCTTTACCTTGTTTCGATCTTGTTGACATTTTGTAGATCTTTGTAAATCTTTTTGAACGTCCGGAGCACACTAACATTTTCCTGATCTGCTGACAAATATTATAGCCGGTATGCTTAATTGAGTGCGTCACTGTATCCCAGCTTAACCTTCGCCCTGGTGTGGGGGGTCATTTTGCCCCGCTTCGGGGAAGTGCTGACCCGAAAAACGGACATTTTTATTCGGTGACCTCTGGTGACTTAGCTTTTGACCTGACCGAAAAAAATGACCGAAGTACTTTCGAACGTACTTGTTATGGGCTTTCGTTTGCTTTTGTCGCGTCTTCCTAGCTCCCTCCGTTTTCGAGTTAGCGAGCTAGAAGGGGTCATTTTGACCCCACCACCACCACCACCACCACCACCACCACCACCACCACCACCACCACCACCACCACCACCACCACCACCACCACCACCACCACCAGGGCGAAGGACTGTCTCAGACCCCCACCCGGGCGAGGGTTATAGGTGGCTACACTGATAAATAAAAACAAACGGTGGAACTGTTTTGGTCTTTGTGTGAGACGTAAAAAGCAACTGTATGGATAATTCTGGGACACCTTGCACATACATCAGTCCGTCTTCGAACCATGGAGCGGTTTGTGTCAATCACATAGAAATACATATAATTACTAACAAATAACGATTGCAAACTTGCATAGCCATACCTTTCAAGGCCGAGATGTTCAACTTCTGCCGTTTCGCGTGGTACGCTTGCCTGTATTCTTCAACAGACGTGCTCGTTGACCTCTTCCTTTCGTTTCTAAACTTACTCTGCAGCTTCTTGCTCAGGAAGTTCTGAGGTCATACATAAGGGCAGGAAGCTGTAGGTAATAGGCATGTTTGGATTTTGCGTCATATGTGTCAAAGTTGTGCAGCGACTTATTAGCCTCACACGGGAGGGGGGGGGGCTTAGAGCCGCCCGGGATGATATCAGACACTGTTGAATGACACTGTTCTATCGGCCGAGAATAAAAATAGCTTGAATTTCGATTAGAAGATTTATAATCGCGCTAATCGTTTAGTTCTCTGATTGGATCAATGCGGATTAGTGAAATAAGGGATTAGGGTAAGTACAGCCAGCTGACCATAAATTGCGATAATAATAAATTGCGTTTATTATAAGCTGATAGAATGGAGCCATTCGAACCCCAATCCACTTATAGACACGAGCTCCGTGAGAACAGGTCTGGGTAAAACAGGATAGGACTGGGTAAACATACATAAAAACGCATTTCTTTGCAGTAGGGGAGAGTGGGGTAAGATGCCCAGGGTGGGAAAGACGCCCCACCCCCTCTAGCGGGGAAACAAAGAATCGAACCTGGAAATGAATGTTCTTAGCGTAAAGCGGAAGCCTGCCTTGTTAACTGCACAAAAATTTGCGAAGCTCAGTTGGGCAACGGCTGGCTGGTGATTGCATGTTTTTTATTTGCTGCTTTCAAAAAATATTTTGGCGTCAAATCATTGTAAATATCAAAGAAGGTAGATAATTTTTGCGTCCCTTGCTATAGTCGTGATACATTAACATGCGTGTACTGTGTCCCAAACAGTTTGTTTCAGGGTGTAGTTTTATGGCTAACAAATTGTGCTGATTTAATGTTACTTCGGTACCTTGGGGTAAGATGCCCCCTGTCCTGATGGGGAAAGACGCCCCCCTAAATCCGTAGGCTGTCCTTCAAGCAGCCCGTCAAATCATTTATTACATACTTGTGATGAGAGACAAAAGCCGACCTGGGACTATTGAGAGTCCGGTACGGTCGGGTGCTCCCATGCCGGTCTCTCGGCCCACACAGCGACTTTTTGGGCGGCATCTAACTCTGAGAGCCCTCACGACGGCCTCTGTGGGCCCCATTATTGGTTCCAGGGCCCCTCACGACATCCTTGGAGGGCTCCCACGTTGGCTCCACGGGCCGCGCTGGCATCTGAGGTCCCCACGATGGGCTTGAGGGCCCTTAAGCATCATGAAGACCTATAAGGGCCCCACAGTGGTCTCCGAACGCCACCACGGCACAGTGATGCAAATGGGGTTCACGAGTGGCCATAAATACGAAAAAGGTCCAAAATTCAAGTTCACTTAATCGAATAAATCGTAATATGGTCAGTCAGGCAAATGTTTGGGGTGTCTGAAAAAGTATGATTTTAATGTTTTTGTCAAAGCCGGCCTCGTGTATGATTGTCAGAAGTCGAGACATTTTCGATGTCGTAAAATGACTGTCAGGTACTTGAAATTCAAGTGCCGCTGGCGTGCGTTCATGTCACACAAACTGCAAAAATTATACATGAAAATGATCCCCGAAACCTGCTGCTTCTAATGCCACGTCATAAAAAGCCGTATCTATTTTGGTTTGGCGGTGAGCTAACTATTTGTAATCATGTTGCAACCGCAGTTTTTTACCAAAAATATTTGCTTTCAATTCACCTACAGCACTTCACACAGTGTGTGCCCGTTAGTGCACCATATCATAGCATTCCCTAATCATTTCTGAGTCGCACAGTGAAAGAATTAAGGCGCTAGCACAGGGCTGACCGGCGCTACAGAAGTTTTCGTCCGGCACGGTCGGGTGCCGTGGCGCGGCCCGGGTGGCCGCGCCGCCGCGCCGCCCGGACGCCGCGCGACGGCACCCACCCGCCCACTACGCGCCCACTGCGGCGCCCGACCGCCCGGACAAAAACCTCTGTAGCGCCGGTCAGCCCTGTGCTAGCACCTTAATTCTTTCACGATGCGACTCAGAAATGATTAGGGAAGGCTATGGTATGGTGGACTAACGGGCACACACTGTGTTAAGTGCTGTAGGTGAAACGAAAGCATTTTTTTTCTTAGTAAAAAACTGCGATTGCAACATGATGATAAATAGTCAGATTACCGCCAAAGCGAATGAGATACGGCTTTTTGTGACCCGGCATTAGAAGCAGAAGGCTTTGGGGATCATTCCCATGCATATTTTTTTTCAATTTGTACGAAATGAACGCAAACCAGCGGCGTTTGAACTTGCGAGTGTCTGACCGTCATTTTACGACCTAGAAAATGTCACGACTTCTGACGATAATACACGAGGCCGGTTTTGACAAAAACATGAACACCATGTGATTTCAGATGCCCCAAACATTTGCCTACTCGGCCATATCGCAATTAACTCGATTTGGTAAACTTGACTTTTGGGTATTTATGGCCACTCGTGAACCCCATTTGCATCACTGTGCACGGAGGCTTGCTTGGCCACGCTGGACTATGATGGCCCCACAGGGGAGCAATGCCGCTTCAACCCCATTGGCCGTAGTGTCTAACGGTGGCGGCCATATTGCGCAGACCAGAAACCGGCTGCCGCCTGTGTTGAGGAATAGGGAATTCGGGACCTCGATTTACGTTTGCGGCCGCCGTATCCGTTACGTTCAAGTTACGTAGATACGGAACCCGGCGTCTTACGCAGAATTGAGTGGGGAACACGATCGTATCTTCAGAATTCCTCAAATTCACTCGCCTGACCTACATTTGCCCCGGCCGAGGGGGTTGATTGAACCCACCTCGCTAATGCACCGCTAATTTAACTAGAATTAAGCGGTAAAGTGGTCGTATGCGGCAAAGTATAATGCAGAGTGACTGGTAAGAACCCGCTGTAAGGGTCTCAGGTCAACCGGTGACCTCTGAGGTCAGGTCAAGTGATCTAAGGCACGGGTTCGGTTTTTGGTAAATAACTTCGCCAAAAATGGCCGTAGAGCCGCGATTTTGGCATCATCGTGTTCAGCTAGCTCAGGCGCATCGAGTGATATACTTTTTGTTCGGGTCAGGTCAACTTAGGGTGTTGACCTCAGGTCAAGGTCAGGTCAGCACCCCCAGGTCACGAAGTTGGTCGAAAGAGGTCATGTCGCATATCATTCGATTCGGCAGGTCTTCCTGAGTCCATTGGTGGCTTTCCCGACTCGCTAGCTCAATTTGATCGGGAGTTATTGAAGAAAAATGGTGACCCTTGTGACGTCACAAATGACGTCACGCAAGGGCAACAATGCAAATATGAAGCATAGAACCTTGCAAAGAGTGCATGAAATCATGATTTTATATGCTTGAGATAGTTCCAGATCATTCTCGGCGCCAAAATAACAATTTTCATATTTCCCCATTGACTTATAAGGGTTTAACGTATTAGTTCCTTATAGCTGATGATTTTTTAGGATTTCATCTTGTTCTCCACTCAATTCTGCGTAAGATGCTGGGTTCCGTGTCCACATAGCTTGAGCGTAACGGATGCAGCAACCGCAAACGTAAATCGAGGTCCCGAATTCCCTATTCCCCAGCACAGGCGGCGGCCGCTTTCTGGTCTGCGCAACATGGCGGCACCGTTGGACACCATTTGGCGGCCGATGCGCATTCCACATTATAGAGTTCAGTGGATGGCCCTAACGATGACCTCTGAAGCCCCTTACGACTACTTTTGAGGGCCCTTACGATGACGTTTGGTGTCTACTGCAGGCTCGAAGGGACTACTGATTCGTTCAGGCGATTCACGTGCCTATTTTTGTCACTTATAGTGCAGGGGGCATCTTACCCAACGCCAGGGGGCGTCTTTTCCACCCTGTGGGGTAAGATTCCCCCTTTCACTTTTTCAGGAAAATGCTTAATAGCAAAAAAGTTATCATGTTTCAGGCACGAAAGTGTGATATTTTTGGAGAAAAATGATGTCGGCTTCCGTTGAAACTCCAAGTTTTGGCTTTCCGATCGTCATTTTCGAATAATATATGACTTAGTCAAACCCTGGGCATCTTTCCCCACTCTCCCCTAACCTTGGCTGATTTTTTGCCCCACTGGACATAGCTTACCTTTGACGAGGAGACGGCCAGGTCATGCTCATGACATATGGTTGGATACTGGTCCAGGATTTCGCCAGCAAGGCGATCGTAGCGGGCAGGATAGCTTGTAGGTACAATCCCGGTATGTAGTAACGCAAGCTATTGCTATTTTAGCAGCTCGTCTGTCAAACATTGTTATTGTTCGAGTCTAGGTGAGTTCTTCATGAGGCATGAGAATTGAGATGTGAAAAATATTCAATTCTAGTAAGGACATTAGCAGTGACTGCTTAAGTGTTTACCCTTCAGTCTACCATGTTGGCTTCACATGCTGCATATCAAGGCCGAGATGTTGTAATAAGCAAGGAACTTGAATTAGGGGTCATTTTTACCTTTTCGCCACCTCCTGACAGTTAAACCGGCTTAAACAAGTGGAAAACTTTTTGCTGGAAAAGTCGCCTGGATTCCTGGAAAAGGCATATGAACCCACTCCCCGACAAAGTGATTGAGTCGAAATCCATCACTTACGGATTGTCGTGCGTTGCCGTGTATTCGTCGTATACAGCTTGCGTGATGCAGCCCCAGTCGGCGTGGTCCAGACGCTCGGCGTTCTGCAGTTTTTCTTTCACGCGCCTTGTCAGTCTGACACTGAACACATGTGAAGACAGCATGATTTCCTTCAACACACTTGACTTGGAAATACTGCTTGAGATGGGGTCAAGGGTGATCGCAGGCTGGTTGCTCTGCTCATCTTCAGAGGATGAACTCGTGCCGACATCATCAACCTCTCTCTCTCTCTCTCTCTCTCTCTCTCTCTCTCTCTCTCTCTCTCTCTCTCTCTCTCTCTCTCTCTCTCTCTCTCTCTCTCTCTCTCTCTCTCTCTCTCTCTCTCTCTCTTCTTGCACGCCACGGGGCGGGCCCCCTAGGGGGCCGCCGCGGGAGCACGTCGACGGGGTCTCGGCGCGCCCCACTCCTCGGAGAAACTCCGTGATTTTATTGGCCGGCTCCTGGAAGATTTCACGGAGTGTTGGCGTAAAACCCCAGAGCCGGCCTCGGGTGCGGGAGTATGCGGGACACTCCGTTAGTAGGTGCTCGACGCTATCGGGCTCGGAGCAGGCAGGGCAGCGGTCGTCTTCCGCCAGCTCCAGCCGTAGCAGCGTATCCCGGGTGAGTGGCGAACATCCGGTACGCAGTTGGGAGACCGTGACCGACTCCCAGCGCGTCATCTCGTCGTGCCCCGGGGTGGCAGCCGGGAACGGGTGGGCGTCTCGGGCGCGGGCGCGCGCCATCTCCACGGCGTGGCGCCTGATCGCTCCGCGGGCGCTGGCCAGGTCGACGGCCACCCGTGCCTGGTCTTCGGTTGCGGCCTCCGCCGCCAGGCGGTCCGCAGCCTCGTTCCCAGTCACTCCCGCGTGGCCCGGGGCCCACTGGAACACGATCTGGTGGTCACCGTCCTCCAGCTCGTGGATGAGGCGCCAGACTTCGGTGGCGAGAGCCGACGTCTGGGCCTCCGGGCCCCGTCGCAGTAGCTGCAGGCCTGACATGGAGTCGGTGAGGAGGCGAATTCTTCGGGTCTGCGCGCGTTCCTCGGCGTCGAGGTTGGCGACCACCGCAAGAGCCTCCTTGATGGCCGTCAGCTCGGCCCTCAGGCTATTGCAGATTCCGCCTGCGGGGGCGCGCACCTCCACCTTCCTGTCCAGTCGGTGGAGTTCGATAAGCGCGCCCGCGCCTCCGTTTCGGGTGCCGCCCCCCGCCGATCCGTCCGACCAGATGGTCACATCCGTCGGTGGTAGCTCGGCGATGGCGCGTAGCGCCGCCTCCCTTCTTTTGTCCGGTGGGTCCGTCTTCTTGGTTGCAGTCGGTAGGCTGACCACGAAGCGGACCGCTCCGCTGCCAGGGCGCCAGGGCGGTCGGCACCGGTGGAGGCTCAGCGGCTCCGCAGGGAGGGACGCCAGCTCAGCTCCCTCGGCCATCCACCGGCCGACTCTGCGCAGGCATGGTTTGTGCGTCAGGGTGGCGTCTTCATCCGGCGGTTTCGGTAGTGGGCGGCGCCCGGCTGCAGCCTCTGAGCACGCTCTAGTCCACGCCTCATGGGCTCGGTACTTGAGGCGTGGCGGCGGGCACGTCAGCATCAGGGTTCGGGCTGGTTCGTTCTCTGGGAGGCGTACCATCCGCTGGTACTCGATGCCAGCAAGTTGCTTGGACCTCACCGTCAGGGGAAGAAGGTCGGCTTCCGCGGTGAGTGCGCCTGTCCTGATCAGTCGGATGCACCCGGTGATCAGTCGAGAGCACTTGTTTTGCTCCGCCTCAAGCTGCTCCCTTACCGCCGGTGCGCAGTGGGTTCCGAAGACAGCGGCGCCGTAGTCGTACAGGGCTCGGATGTACCCGATATACGCCGTTCTGAGGGTTCTTCGGTGGCTGCCGTACGACTTGCCGGTGAGGGCTTGCAGGCACTGTCTGTCTTCTCTGGGCCATTTTCTTCTTCACAGCATCAACCTCCAAATGCAGGTCGAGGTTGGCGTAAATTGTAAGGAAAACATTATTGACCTAGTTCGGTTTGTCAAACCGAACTGCCTTGAGCTTGCAGTTCCAGGCAGTAAAACATGCGGTATTCAAAATATGAAAATAGCCTTGTTATGCAAATGCAGAAGCAATATGCACCAATCCCATCTTCTTTTTCTGCCACCCGTATTTTATGTGCTGAGTATTGGAGTCGGAGCCGCCGGGGCCGCCGGAGCCGGACCATTTTACCCGAAGCCGGAGCTAATTCTAGGATGACCTTCCTTCGGGGTTCTGATTTTGATCTCATTGGGTTTGTGGCTTTCCTTAGATTGACTCGCCAGACCTCCACCACGGTCTGGCGAGTGGTCCGCTCTTCGATAACTGCCTGCTCCAGGCGGACCACCGCACCGTGAAGTGCGGCGTTCTCCCCCTGGACTTTGGCCACCACTTTGCTCAGTGAGGCCACCTCCTGGCGAAGGGCGGCCAGGTTTTCACGCACATCTGTCATCTCCATCTGGAACGCAGAATTACAGTTTTTTTTTTTACGTTTCTGCTAATCATAAAAAGGTGACAAATTACATAGGAGTGTTGTGTCGTACGCATTACGCCATGTCATGCAGCGTCGTGTCCAATCACGTCAAAACGACATGTCATATCGTTGGAGGCTTCACATTGGAGCTTCATTGGAGGCTTCACATCATCAACCTCCAAATGCAGATCCCATCTGTCTTGCTCTTCCGTGGACATCCTAAATGCTGGTCATTATCATTGAAATAAACCTCAACTTCAAATCACGTAATAGCAATGTGTGCTCACGTGATATCAATGCAAACCGCGCTACAGTAAACTTTTTGCTTCGAAATAAAAGTAACGATTAACGGATTAACGGACTAAATTTTAACGATTAACGGAGCCGAAAAGTAACAGAACTAAAAGGGTCCGTTACACGTGGAAAAAATTAGCGAGTCCGTTAATCGTTAACCCAAAATTTAGTTCCGCTAATTAACGGATTAGCGATTTAACGGACTTGCCCACCTATGCAGAGTTGTTGTTGCGTTGAAAGCAAATGTATCAAATAGATTCGATTCAACGCGACAGCAACTCAGTTCCAATGGCAGCTTTGAAGGAGCTCACTGATTACACGAAACGTCATTAGTGTGACGTCATCATATAACGTCAGCTCGCGAAATGCGCTGGCAGCGCGCTACTAGCGGCCGTGAAACACCGCTTAGGACACAAACCTGAGCGTTACCGACGACGCACGTTGTGACTATCCAACCTTTACGTTAGTTTTGAGTTGAAATAGTCAAATTGGGTTTCCTGGTTCGCAATTACTTATTTGGGGACTTGCAACATCGATAAATGCCTTAATTCGGATCTATATATTATTAAAGTCTGCAGCACTCGAATTTTAAGGGGCAAAATCATTCGAAGTTAAAGGCACATTCAAATGATTTTACCCCTTTAGGATTCGAGTGCTGCAGACTTAGAAAATAAATATTTCCGAATTTAGGCATTTCTCGGTGTTGTGAGTGCCCAAGCCGGTAATTGCGGGCTAGGAAACCCAAGTTGACTATGGGTGACTAGCGATTTTCCTGTCCACGCCTTCACTTTAGCAGAGCCTGCACTTTACGCAGGAGCCTGTTAGGCAGCTGCGGCCCACCATTGATGCCCAGAACATATCGGTATAGGAATGCTGAGGCGTACCTCAGGGCGCGGCCCCCACAGCCCCCCGCCGGGAGCTTCTGCTGGAGTGCCGGGAAGGCCAGGGCCCAGGCCAGGGCTTGTTCCACTTTCCCCATGGTGAGAGGGATGCTGATACACTCTACAACCAGCTTTGGGCCGTCTTCCTTGGTCTCTTCGATGAAGGGCGCCGAAGACGGCCTGATGTCGGCGCCGTCCAGTTCTTCAAGGAGCTCTCGCATCAGTCCGTCCTCTGGGAAAAGACCGCCTCATGTCAATTGTAAGCATTCATTGATCAGCAAATTATTACTTTAACCCGCGACCCGCTGGGGCTCCTGGATTTCCATGCCCTGACGACATGTCGAAGGTTAAGGTTAGGCCAAATGTCAGCGCACCAGAGGTCATCTAAGGTAAAGTTTTGCAAATTTCTAGGTCTAACTTTGACAATTTTACACAAACCGGCGCATATCTCAGGAACTGAATACCGATAGAACTACAGCGCCGCAGAAAAGCGCATTCAATTGCTCTTTTAACGGTTTTTCGCTAATAAGTCCTTAGATTTGACCTGAGTCAATAGTTAAAGCCTGCAGGGGACAAAAACTGCCAAAATGGACGTTTTTTTTTGTTGAAACAGCTTTTCTGCAATAACTCTGACTCAAAAGTTGCACGAGCTTAATTTTACCAGGATCGTGTTCCTCTCGTCGAGATGCATCGAATGAGCTCTATAGTTTAACCTTGAAAGGTCACCTTAAAGAAAGGACCACAGGTCAAGACCATGGCCTGACCGGAAAAGGTCGTGTTGCACATAATTCGATACATATGATCAAGCTGAGCACATCTAAGGTGTTTTCATTGCTCTAGCATGTATCTATCAAAAGTCATTAGCGAAAAACTGTTGCATATCCTCCGTGACCTGAGATGACCTCAAGTTCATAAGGAGGGGTCACGGGTGCCATTTTCCGGTTCAAAGTGTCATGTCGTCTTTCCCCGTGTACTGTCACCCCATGTTTCGTGCATTACACACTTGTCATATGCAATTTTCACAGCACAAACACACATGTAACTTACCCATCTTCAGACACGACGAAAAATAGGGCCTCACGCACCAGACCTCACGCAACTCGCGCAACGGTACACTGACATACAATACCAAACTGCACCCTCAGCCGGTACGCGCGAAACTGCCGGAAACTGGCGTCGGCGGCGTCGACCACGCCGAGATTCAGCCAATCAGCGAGCAGAATGGCAAACTCATCCATGGATTGGTAATAGAGGTGGCAAAAGATGAAAATTTTGGGAACCAGACTCGAACCAGACCCGGCTGGACATTTCTGAAACCAGTCGGACCCGGTCTTAGCTGGAACCGGAACCAGTTGGACCCGTTCCCCAAAAGTCAATTAATTCAAACTACTTGTAGGTATCATTAGTTGCATCATTTAAAACAGCCTATTTCTCACTGGGAATTCTCAAGAGCTACTGTGTGCCAAGAAACATTCACTTCATTCACTTCATATTTTGCAATAATGTGTAGTGTGCAAGATGTATAGTTCATGGTAGGACCCGGTTGGACCCGTCAGAAAATTTCCAGGAACCGGTCTGGACCCATATGGGTCCAGACTGGTTCTTTGGACCGGATCCCCGGGTCCACATTTTGCCACCTCTAATTGGTAACTACCGCTCCATGGATTGATTGGCCTTACCCCACGTACCTACTCACAAAGGTACTAAATCTGAGGGGCGAAGTCGCCACTACAAAATCGTTCGATATTTTTTTTGTGATTTTTGCTCGGGCATTTTTGCTCACCGTTCGATTCCACACCAACCTGAGCAAAAATGACAAAATATATATAACGGTGTGCATTTTATAGCGATTTTACTAAACCACTACACACTGTCTCAAATACCACTGTCTCTAAGCGTCCCACCTTCGGTACATTTTGTAATACCTAAGGCACATCCCAGATGCTCACATCAACACGCGCTGTTATACACATTGTGAAAAACAGTGAACGTATATTAATAACATAAAAGACATGTGACACTCAGCTTCGACACTTTCGAGTATATCGTTCAACGCACTGCACGCCTCCTTATTTTGTATTTGTGCGTGCTGAACACATGAAACGATCATGCATAGACCTTTGTCCGTAAGGGTCTGTGGGCGTATCGAGAAATATGTTCCAAAGATCATGAGTACGCGTTGCAAAGGCAGTCTGCTGAAAACGGGAACGCGTTCTAAAAGCCGTAGCTGGAAAGGGGCAGCATATAACGATCACGAGTACGCACTCAAAAAGCATTGTCATTAGCATGATTATGTAGGTAACCGTAGCTGACAACAGGCAACGCAGCTAACAACGCAAGAACCTGAAAAGTAAAGTGGAACCTTCTTAAAAAAAGCAGTGCAGTGATGCACCCTACTAACTTACATATCTACATATCTACAACTTACACTACAACTTACATATCTAACGAGCAAGAACTTGACGTCCCTTCTACTCGATCACCCCCTTTAGCTTCATGACTCGTCCATAGACCCGGCTCGCCATGACCCCGCCGGCTTTTTCCAGCTCATGCGAAGCGAGGAAAGGAAAGCTTTTTTTTGCAGTTTTCTCCGGGGTCTTCTGATTAAAGACCGGAAATGAGACCGCCGATAGAAGCAGCAGGTCTGCCTTGGTGCCACTCATGTTGCACACAACCCACTGTTCTTCCACTATCAGGCTGTACTGGCCTTCGTTCTCCTCGATGCGAGGAGACGTACCTGCCTGCTCGCCAAATATCTCATCAGGGTTTGTGAGGACGTACTCCAGCAGAGCATCCACCTTTCCGTCGTCGGGAAATAAGAATAATTAATTAAATTCTAATTGACAAAATCGGAACACTTCTTTTACCCGCGTCGGACCGGTGCTCGACGCCAACCGCGCCGGAACGGGGAGAGGGGGTGTTTACTGTTTGAACACTCCCGTCTAACTCGGCTCTTGGACCATGTAGCGACGCGCGATAAGCGGTATTCGAAAGAGCGTAAAAAATGTGAAGGAAGTATTTGGGTCATTTTCTAGGTCAGGTCAAAGGTTAGGTCACCAGAGGTCATCAGAGTCAAATTTAACTGTTTCAACATTTTCCTGTATGTTTGATGCAGTGTTGCAATGCAAGCCAGCCATCCAAGAAACTGTGCACGAGACGTTTTCTTGGATGGTTTTCTTGTATAGCTCGATTTCATCTGGAGGATTCACCGTCCATCACGACGGTGGTGAACTACACCACATTGCCGTAGTCATCACGGGGCCGCTGCTTCTTCAGCAACGCGCGTCCTCTTGCAGCTGCAGCGGCCATCCCAAACGCAGGCAAAACCACAACTAGCGTAATGCATATCGCATCTCCTGGCATATAGGGCCTTGCTCTTGGCACTGAGAACAGGAGCTGCAACAGTAACTGTGGATTATCGTTCCTGTCTTTGGCTGATAAGAAGACTAGAGCTATCGTTGAGAAGACATAGGATAATTCCCAGACTAACAATAAACAGCCATAATTACATTGCATAACAAAATAAAAGGCATTATGAAGAACACCTATTTTCCCTTACCATATTGGAGCGAAGTCCACCACGAGCCAACAGGAAAAAAACGGAACCAGTCGGCACCGGCTCGCTCGTTATCCACATCAAAGCTGTGCTTGAGCTGATTCCTTTCTGTCAGCTGGAAGGCCAGCTTCTTGAGGTCGTCGGTTATCAGGCCGGCGGCCATTTGCATTTAGGCACAGAGCCATAGATATAAAGACTAGATAGGACAGGCCTGTGTAAAACCCGCTCGCTAGATACGTGAAGCGGCCGGGCGGCCAACCACAGTCGACATCATAGACTCGCTCGTACCCTCCCGTGTTAAAAAGTGCATTTTGGGGGGGGGGGGCTCGCACGAACTTTTGAATGCGAGTCAAATGTCACAAAGCATCTTAAATGAATGTTAAGGCCTTTCTCTTAATGAGAACCAAGGTTTTTAGTAGCTGACGTGCCTCTGATAGTCTACAGGACCCCTCCTATGAGGACAGTTCAGTTCTGCAGTTCTTCGATGAAAGCCCACTTCACCTGCTGTCCGTCAGCGCTGACAATCATGCCGTACGCTTTCAACATGCTTCTCAGCAGCTTCTGCATGTGGCATGCGTCGAAGATGATTGCCACCTCCCGCTGGCTTGCTGGCTCCAGGAAGGATGTCTGTTCTGAGGCGATGCATCACACCCCAACACTGCGCACATCCGGTAGTTTGATGTGTGGCCGTCCATCGTCAGGGCGCGAACCACTCTCCAGGCTTCGTGCAGCCTGGAGAGCGTCAGCAGCACGAGCTGGGACTGGGCAGTTGCTGTGAGGCCGTGGTTCAGGAAGTCGGCGACCAGAGCCTTCCAGTGGCCTGAGGTTCCGACGACCATGAACACAAGCGCGTCGTTGGCCGCCTGGCTGCACCCTGCTGGCCGTCGCCGAGGTTCACGAAGTCCACCATGTCATCCTTGGCGCTGTCGTAGGTGATGTGTTGCCTTATCGACATGCCGTCCAACATCAGCGTGCAGTTACGGTAGGTCTCATCTTCTTCTGCCTTCACCTTCAGCTGCTCGATCATGACCGAGCTGATGCCGGGTGACGCGTTCAGCTTCTCCAGCCACCTATCAACGACACGGATAAAACAATTAAGAAGCGCATACTCTCACCTGCAATAGAGGCAGGAGAGCACTAAATAGTAAAGATGGGGCGGTTATTGGAGAGGCAGGGTCAATTATGCTTCTTATTGAGGACAGACAAGCACAAAGCAGCAAAAGTTGATTTAGGATAACAACGTTCATTATCGATTCCTTCAGGTTCATATGCCAACTGAAAAAAAAATGAATAGTAGGGAAGCAAAACGTACCAATTGAATGAGAAAGTCAATTATTTCACCTCTGCAAAAAACGTGTAATAACAGCACTGCCAAATTAACCATGACAAAATTAGCATCATCAGATGCCACCAGACACAAGTATGTTTTCCAGCATACAGTGAGTTAAAATTAATGCATGTTTATGTCTTGCACATTAGCTTTCTTTGTAAGATAATTGTCCTCATGGTATTGGAATTTGCTAGCACTGATAAGTTGCCATTTAACATTGGTAGACTGATGTGTTGCCCCATGTCCCATTTGTTAAGACATCATGCATTTGGGAGAAATGTGTCATGATTGCCATTTTTTCTTCATCCAATGTCATTTAGTAAATCAAGTTTAAGTTCAGAAGGTTTATCGAAAAGGTTTTCAAATCTTTTATGGCAGTAGTTGATTTTCATAATACCGACCAAAATCCCAAATGCTTTTGGTATATAATACCGAATACCGAATCGGTATTTGTTCGGTATTGGCACGAAATATATAGTCTACGACTGTCGTAGGCGGAGAGCGGGGAGAGTTGTATCATGTCCAAGTTGTATCAGGGCGAATTGTGCCAAACATATCCAACAGATGGCGCTCGTGACACGACCAGCCGACGAGGTTTTCCGGGCGCAATCTTTCCCTGTTCTGTCGTGTGGCTGGGTGGACGCGTCTCGAGGTGAGAGCCGATTTTATGTTTTTTTAATGTCATTCTAAAAAAAATAAGTTGCAAGAAAATGTGTGTTTTGGGCATTGAGATGTGCACGAATTTGAAAGATCTCCGTAGCGGTGGTGAGGGTAGGTTCTAAGGCTGCGTGAGTGAAAATGGATTTCTCCAGCTGTCCGCTGTTTTTGAGCACGAGGATGTTTTTTTCCAAGATGGCGGCGAGGTACATGTTGTATCAGAGCCGGGTGGGGTATGTTGTAACATGTATGTTTGTATGTATGTATGGGTATGTTGCTTTTGATCGCGAAAGCTAAGCCCTGGCTCGCGTTTGTAGATAGCTAGTCAATAGGTACTCGTTCCATTTCGGCACAATGTGTTGGCTTCTTTGCTCTTAACGGGCCACTTTTGCGTCTAGTCTGTTGATGTTTCGTTCGTTTGACGTTTCGATGTTTCGTTCGGATTGCATTGACCTAAGTTTGGCCTAATAAAAGTAAAGCCTTTGAGCATATACATTGTATTAACCCCATTTAATGTTGTTGCTATGTTCAAAGCCAGTAGAAAGCACACACCCTGAAACGTGAAATAGTGATACAAATTACCCCACCATGTGATACAACTCACCCAAGCCATGGGGCAAGTTGTATCAAGAACATTGTTCTATTCGGCAGACCGTAGAAGAAAAACTGGTAGAGGTAACGGAAAAGTTACTTGGCACGGAAAAGCAGAAGAATCAAGGAAGGAGATAGTATGGAAATAATGAGTTTATCACGGATAGTTACGAGGTTATGGGTCTCGGAGTAAAAACTGATACAACCCACCCCACTCTCCCTTATTATGTTCCGTGGTATTGGTGTACCGAAATTTTGTTAACCGATTGACACAACTATAGCTCGTTTTTCTTAAGTTCGACCCTCACTGAAATCGTCTCTTTAAACACAACACGAGAATTGCTAGCTGAATTACTGAGAAAACTGGCTGGCGCACATTGATTTCACAGACGATTAATTTTACTCAAAATTATTTCTTCCTGGCTCTTATTTTCCAGACTCCTAGCTCGTAGCTAGCTAGACTCCAGACAGCCCAACCCTACTGGGATAGACGTCTTGTCAGAAATTATAACTGAACTGATCAATAGATCGCACGGCGTTTAACAGAACGTTATATCATCGGTGTTTAAAACTTATTTGGAAAATATTATTCATGTTCACAGTACAATGTGCGTTAGTGAGCTTTGGACGTGGCACGCATGAGGAATGACACGTTCCGTTCCTTAAAGGGACCCTCCCACCAGGGGCGTCGACACCGGTCCGACTTTTCCGACTAGTCGGACCACTTTTTCGACTAGGCGGTGCCCTGCTGTGGCTCGCGGGGGCCCTGCTGCGACCGCGGGAGCCCCTGCTGTGGCCGCGGGGGCCCCTGTTGGGGCTCTCGGGGGCCCAGCTGCGGCCACGGGGGCCCCTGCTGCGGCTCGCGGGAGCCCCCGTTGGGGCTCTCGGGGGCCCTGCTGCGGCCACGGGGCCCCTGCTGCGGCCACGGGGGCCCCTGCTGCGGCCACGGGGACCCCGCTGCGCCTCGCGGGGCCCTGCTGCGGCTCGCCCCCCCCCCCTGCTACAGAATGCGGGGGCCCTGCTGCGCCTCTGGGGCCCTGCTAGACAACGTTGGGGCCCCTTCTGCGGCTCGCAGGGGCCCTGCTGCGACCCGCGGGTGCCCTGCTGCGACTACAGTGCCCCTGGTGCGGCTACGGGGGTCCCTGCTGCGGCCACGGGGGCCCCTGCTATAGAATTCGGGGGCCCTGCTGCGCCTCTGGGGCCCTGCTAAACACCGCGGGGGCCTATACATTTGTATACTCATGTATGTATGTAAATGTACGTTGGGAAGCCGTTCGACACCTGGGGGCCCCCACCGGTGGGGGCCCCCTGAGAAAAAGTCGGACCAGTTTTCCTTACGCGTCGACGCCCCTGCCTCCCACCTTAACATTAGTTTTGAGTTGAGATAGCCAAATTGGTGGCCATGACCTACAAATACCGGTTTGGACACTCACAACATCGAAAAATGCTTTAATTCGAAGATATGGAATTTCAAACTTGCAGTTTTCGGATTCTAAGGGGCTAATGCATTGGAATGCCCCCTTAGAATTTGTGACGTCAGCGGAGATCTAACGATTTTTAAATCTTAGCCTAAAACCATCGTTAACACGTGGTGGTATACGCTGCTTTGCGCGCAACGTCTGCCGCACTTTAGGGCTGCCAAATTATTGCTTCCAAATAAAGTCGCTAGTAACAGGGGAGATCCCAAAAGGTAAACAAAAGTAAAAGCCTAATATCTTGAAAACCAGTGAATATTTTTCGGTGAAATTTGGTAGATATTCGTTTTCGCTCTTTCTGGACCAAGGGACATCACTTTCATGCCAATTCATTAACTTTTTTGAAGGTGGGAGGGTCCCTTTAAGGTCGTCACATGGCCAACACTTTTAAACAAAAGAAAAATTTGTCCGTGACACATAGCAATGACAAGGCAGCATATCGGTTCTCGAACCTTTCCGCATCATCGCTATGATGTCAGCGGCTAGTCCACTAGCGTTTTCAGCTTTGTGATGCGCGCGAGAACTCTCTTACCGATCACGAGGTTCCCTGTCTTCTTCTCGAAGATGTACTCCGTTACGAATGCGAGGGCATTCTTGGCTGTTTTAGAGGGTGCCTTCTGATTGAAAACAGGAAATGCTGCAGCCCACAGCAGGAGAGCATCAGCTTTTGACAGAGTGACATCGGCCACCCGTTGTCCTTCCACGATAAGGGTGAGCATTCCGTCCCGGTCCGCCTCTTCAAATTGAGGAGTGGTTTTGTTGTCTTTGGAGCCGATGATCTCCTCGGGATTCACCAGGAGGAACTCCAGCAAGGAGTCGACCTTGTCATCATCTGAAACAAACGGTACTTATTTCTCATTCCCAGCTAAGATTGTTTGCTTAATAGGGCTTCGGGGAATAGCAAAAGCTGTCGTCATTAGTTCAGACTACAGATGATGTTTACATCAGGGTTTCGGAGTCGGAGTTGCCCGGAGTCGCGGCAACGAGCTAGATGTCGGGAGTCGGAGCCTGAGCCTCACCTTGACATTCGGTGAGCATCTGCACGGCGGTGAGGTAGTCGGATAGACGCTTCTTGAATGCCGGGAGCTGGGGTCCGTTCTTTCCGCCTCATTCTATCCAGCTTTGACCAGATCTGCCAGCATCGTATGTGTGTGTGTGTGAGAGAGAGAGAGGAGAGAGAGAGAGAGAGAGAGAGAGAGAGAGAGAGAGAGAGAGAGAGAGAGAGAGAGATTAGTTGCGACTTGCGTAAATTGACGTAGTCGGGTGCTGATGCAAACTGTTCCGCCGAAATACGTTTAAAGGGACCCTCCCGGCTCCCACCTTCAAAAACCTTCCCACCCCTTGGTTCGGAAAGATAAAAAATGAATAGCTACCAAATTCACCGACAAAAACCGAATTTAAAAAACCGAATTTCGGTCTTGTCGTGAGGTGGACTTGAGAGTGAGCAGGCTGTACAGTGGCTGCAGGTGGTCAGCTGCTCGACGCAGGAAGCGATGGTAGAAAGTCACCATTCCGATGAACTTTCTCAGCTGGCGCTCCATTTGTGGGGTTGGGAAGTCAGTGATGGCTTTCACTTTGCTGGGGAGAGGCGAGATGCCTGCCGACGAGACATGATGGCCGAGGAAGTCCAGCTCGGCCACCCCCAGCTGACTCTTCGCCTTGTGCTCCTTTATTCCGTGCTGGGAGAGGCGCTTGAAGACAGCATGGAGACGCTCTCTGTGCTGGGTGGCTGACTCGCTGGCCACCAAGATATCGTCTATGTACACGAAACAGCCAGGCAGGTCTCGGAGCACTTCATCCATCAGGCGCTGGCACGTCTGGGCAGCGTTGCGGAGGCCGAAGGGCATCATCTGTGCTTCGAAGAGGCCAAATGGAGTGGTTAGAGCGGTTTTGGGAATGTCGGAAGGCTCGACGGGATTCTGATGGAAGGCGCGCTGGAGATCAAGCTTGGAGAAGATGGTAGTACCATGTAAGTTGGATGAAAAGTCCTGGATATGCGAAAGAGGATAGCGGTCGGGGATGGTAGCTATGTTGAGACGTCTGTAGTCCCCACAGAGACGGAATTGTCCAGGCCAAGTCCAGGCTGCCCCTTCGGCTCCAGGTGAATTGGTGATGCCCAGCAGGATTTTGATGGTCGGAACGTGCCGCTGTCCAGGAGCTTGGCGACCTCTCTCTCTCTCTCTCTCTTGGCTGCCTTCAGCTTGTCCGGGGCCAGTCTGCGGGGCCTGGACACCTGAGGTGGTCCTGTGGTCTCGATGTGGTGGGTGGTGTTGTGGACCACCTTGGCTGGTCCAGCAGGGGGCATCGTCACATCCGGGAATTTGCTCCAAAGATCCTCCAGTGATGCCGTCAGCCGAAGGCCCTGGATGCCAGCCGGGATGTCGTGGTGGGTGGCGGCTGATGCTACCACAGCTTCAGACGGCAGGCTCAGGCTCAGGGTGCCGGCTGCCATGTCGATTGGCAGCTGGTGGTGGTGCAAGAAGTCAGCTCCGAGTATTGGTGTGGTCGTGTCTGCCACGAGGAAGGTCCAGGGGGGAACTGGCGACCCCCCCCCCCCCCCCCCCAGTTCCAGCGGTATCCGGACTTGGCCATGGACTGTAGTTGAAGAGCCATTAGCTGCCTTGAGGCTGGGTCTGATGGCAGGTTCCAGGCTGGGGTTAGCAGGCACGCTGGCTGGCGGCATGGTGCTCACATGGGCGCCTGTGTCGACCATCAGAGTGAGCGAGCCACGTGGAGGAGGCGCGCCAGTTGTGGCCGGCCCGAGGGAGCAGACGCTGCTCCCTTCAGGCCTGGCCATTTCCCTGCTGGGCTGGTTTCCACGAGCATGGCTCTGCACACTTACGCGCTGCTGCCCCGAACCGCTGGTGGAAGTAGCAGAGTTGACTCTGTTGGAGCGGCCTCTGTGGTGCCGCCGGTCATGCCGCATGGCCTCCATGTCTGTTCGCATCTGGCCGACTGCAGTTGTGAGGGCAGCGACTGATGCTGTCAGCTGGTCCAGAGCTGACTGGTTGGGCACAGGGAGCTGGGGCTGCTGAACCGTGCAGACGCTGGGCGCTGGAGCGGCAGCAGCATTCGCCTCCATAAATCTGTCTGCTGCACTGGCCAGGTCGGCCAGCGGGATATCCTCTGGCAGCAGGGAGAGCGCGGCACGGGCTGACTGGGGGAGGCGCTGCTTATACAACGTCCTCAGTAGCCCATTGTCAGCAGCAGCTACCCCTGCCATGGCCAGCTTCCCTTGCATGCGGCGTAGGAGCTCGGACGGCCGCTGGTCTCCCAGCTGCTGGTGGCGGAGGAGCGCCTCCAGTCTTGATGCTCGTGACTGGGCCAGACGGTCTCGCAGGGCGGTGGTGAGGGCCGTGTAGGAGGGCGACGGGCTGCTGATTACATCTCGCACTTGGATGGCGACCTCGGTGGGGAGGCTCACCACCAGCACCTGGTAGCGGGTGAGGTCGTCGGTGATTCCGGCCACTCCCAGCGCGCACTCTACCTGCGACAGCCACAGTTCACTCTCCTCCGTGGAGAACGGGGGCAGCCGCAGGAAGGCGACAGGCCGGCTGGCGGCCGAGGCTAGGGGCAGGGTCACCGGTCATCGTAGTAGCACTCGGAGGGGCGGCGCTGACTAGGCGCCGAGGGGGGCGCTCCAGCACCGCCGGTTTCGCCGTTGGTAGACATGTTTGAGACGGTCGCGGCGCACTTTAATGCTTTCCCGGGTCACTATGACGCACTAAAATCACTTTGGGGTCACCAATGTAGCGCGTTAATTATTATCCTTGGCCGCTACTTAATATGATATCAGATATGCGTGTTGAACGGTGATAATAATACTGGTATATTAGAGACTTGATATATACGTGCGTCGCGGAACAAAACCAGAAGCGGAAGAACGAGTCGCGTCTCCAGAGTTGGAGCTACGGAAAACATGTTATCAATAAATACGGTTTTGAGAACAGATTGTCGGCTAGGTTGATTACGGAGCGAGCGAAGCGAGCGGAGTCTTACGTAGAATAACGGAAATTTCTGAGTATGAGCGGCCGGCCGGCCGGCCGGCCGGCCGGCCGGCCGGCCGTGCGGACGCTTTTGCGAGGCTTATATCTCAGCAACCACTTGACCGATTTACATGCGGTAATTTTTGTAGGGTAGCTTCATTCCTTCTACCAAGTATTGGACTATTCCCGATGCATGTGGGTGACCCCTTATGCACGTGCCACGTGCAAAACGAAGAGGTGTCAGTTTTGTAATTGTTGCAATATCTCGGTAACTACTTGGCCGATTGCGCTGAAAGTTGGCATGTAGGTAGGCACCCACTAGGCACTGCATATTCATGTGCCAGAGTTGGGGTGCTGCTGCACGTGCGCACGTGCAGGGGTCGTTTCCAGATCTCGAGAACGGCTGGACCGATTGCGCTCAAATTTGGTACACAGTTAGGGACCGGTTAGTAGGGTGCCGTGCACAAGTCAGTTGGGACCCATTTTGCACGTGCGCACGTGCAGGGTGTCGCTCCCAGATCTCGAGAACGGCTGGGCCGATTGTGCTCAAATTTGGCACATCGCTAGAGACCGGTTAGTAGGGTGCCGTGCACAAGTCAGCTGGAGGCACCCCCTCGAAATTTCGCACGTGCAAGGCTCACCCTCTCGCTCGCTCCGTTAGTCGCCCCAAAAGGCGTTATACTGGTAATTTACATATGAAATGATCTACTATGAATGATTGTGAAGCAAAGCAAAGAATGTGATGTATGATTAAAATAATTCTATTCTATTTCGTGATACTGAATACTGATCGTCACATCTGGCGCCACCTCGCGGAGCATATAAAAGCTGTCACCGACGCAGCGGTGATAGATGGCGCAGGTGAGGCCCGGCGCAGAGCCGATGAGCGGCAGGGCCGGTGCCGGGACCACAGACTCATCAAAGGCTGGAGCTCATTTTAGGTCACCCTGCAAACATGCACAGTGCACACTGTTTTCATCAATTGAAGCATTAAACTACCTCATCAGTTTCCATGAGCGCCGAGTACGTCTTCAGCAGCTTCGCCACTGACACTGCTCTCTCTCTCTCTCTCTCTCTCTCTCTCTCTCTCTCTCTCTCTCTCTCTCTCTCTCTCTCTCTCTCTCTCTCTCTCTCTCTCTCTCTCCTCTCTCTCTCTCTCTCTCTCTCTCTCTCTCTCTCTCTCTCTCTCTCTCTCTCTCTCTCCGCGGCGAGGATGTCCCAGGACTTCACGACGACGTCTGGAGACAGTGGCGTCCGTAAGATGGGAGTCGCGCTCGCCCAGCCTCATTCGGTTGATCATCCGCAGCACTTTATCCGCAGCAGCGGAGTTGTTCACCTCCGGACGATAGCCTGAAATGCACAAAAAGGCGTACAGAGCATTATCAAGCCCAATTTAGCGGTGTAAATGACAGGGAGAGATAAACTACGTGGAATGTGTTCTGTCTTTGCCTATGCCAAAACTCAATAATTGGCTGATACTCCTGGCTGCACTTTCTTAGCAAAGAACACTTATTCCCTTGAGATTGTTGTGATATGCGCGCAGCTTCACACACAACCAGTGGCTCCCGACAAACAGCTGCCTCCTCCCCCCCCCCCCCCAGTCTACCCCGCCCCCGGCTCGACTCGCGGCGGCACCCCCAAATACACAGGGATAAGTGGCAGCACGATTCAGCCACAACCCTCAGTGAGCCGCACATCTACCTATAGATATCGCCTAAAAACTGTCGGCTGTGTCATGTTCGGGGATCCCTCGGTTCCGAACCGTCGCCGCGCACAGCGCGCGTCCGCACACGCTGGCGCCCAAGGGCGAACTGTATTAGCTGGCGGCGGAACGTAAACAAACAAACGGCCGCACCATCTACAAAAGAGCTGCCACTATATTAAGTGGCAGACCCCGCACAATCATCATCATCATCATCCCTGTTCTGTCCTCCGCTCGCTCGGGCGTTCACGTTAGCGCCGCTCATCGGAGGCCCCACGTGATAGTCCAGGCGCAACGGTGACGGGTGTATTCGTCCTCGGCACTGTAACTGCACGCGCACAATCCCCGTCCCGGCGCCGACGCGCGACTGCCCGCCGCAGCCCCGGCCGCCGATCACCGCGCCCCTGGCGGTGCTCACATAAACTCCAGGTGGTCAGCCTAGCCCACCGATGGCGCGACCCGGCCCCCCTTACAATGAACGACCAGCGGCTGCAGGGCAAATGGTACAGATCTTGCCTTCCTGTACACTGGTTTGGCACCTTCCTTCAGCTTCAAGCTGATCTTGATCGGCACCCTTCCCAGTTCTTCACTGAAGACCTCCTGATGTCTTGCCAACACATCCTCCAGCTGCTGCTCCCTCTTCAGCTGCAGCACCCCTGTGGGGTCAGGCCCAGGGCTGCCATCCATTCCCTGCCCAACAGGTTCACTGGCTTGGGGAAGTCGACCACCACCAGACGCAGGTTCTTCTGTTTTGTGCCACGCTGAACCTTCACTACTGCCTCACCCTTGACAGGGATGGCATGCCCAGTGAACGATGACAGCACCAAGTCCGATCTCTGTAGGCACAGACCTGGAACACTGCTGTCCGATCCTATGATGGTCACTGGGCTTCCCGTGTCCACCACAAACTCCATGTCCGTGTCGTTGACCTGTAGAATCAGAATCAGAATCAGAATGTATATTCGTGTATGTACACCACCAATGTATTGTACACCACAATCCCAATCACCATCACCATGATCACCTTTCCAAGGGCTTGGCCTATTGCCCTGGGGACCGACGGTGTTTTGAAGCCCGGTTGTTCATCAGTTACCTCACTACCGCCGAGCTCTTGCCAAACTTTGATGATCATCTCGAAACGAGCAGGAGTACACATATCTCGCATGGACATGTTCGTTCGCTCCATCTCTCTCGCCCTTATCAGGAGCTTTGCCAGCAGCCTGAGACGGGTTTTCAGTGTTTTTACCTGGTTTGGTGTCGTGCCTTTGGTCTTCATAGTGTACCGAACATTTACATATTCCAACACTGTCGGGTCGGACATGATCACATCGTTTTCTGACGACGGAAGCATACATTCAGCTTCCGCCACGATTGTCCGTACAGGCTTTCCTCTCCTTTCCGAACTTTATCTCCAAATTTGTACAGGTCATCCTTCAACATGAACGCTTTGCACGATGGGCATGGCAAGAAGCTCGATATTGGGATTCTGGTCCCTGAGTGCCTTCTTCGCAGGAGCTTTTCGTGTCCAGCCTCCAGCACACGCATGTTGTGATCATAATTGCCTTCATTCAGAAGTTTTTGAAATTTGGCGTGCTGCTCCCTTTTTGTGCCGGTCGACGCAGCTTTAACACGCTCTTCGCAGGCATGTACAGTTTCGAGATGGCGTTTCATTTTTATTTTTATTTTGGCAGTACCAACAGCTGTTCACAGAGTCGTACCTTTTCTTTTTCGGTACCACCCGGTAGATCATTCCTAGGCCAGGCAGCAGCGGGCTGCAATGACACAGAAATGCTAAAAGCATGACAATCAGCACATAAATGCGCACCGTATTGCTCCTTGATGACCGCCACGGACACGTTTTCTCGTACTATCAGATTTCTGCGGGCGGCGAACGGATTTTCCATTAGGCTGTCGATGGCCTCCTGACCATTGACTGTCCGCTGACTGCAGCTGTTCCACGGCCTGCTGCACTTCCAAGCACTGACTCTCGTCGAAAGCGGGGACGAACCGGGACAGGCTCATCCCGTACCGCACCGGCTTGCGGTGTGCATCCGGGACCAGAAGATGCACCAACATGTTCACATTTTGAGCAGAGGGCTGAATTCTCTGAACATCCCTGACACTGGGTGTGCCACTGAAATGGATTCTCTCCTTTGTCTCTGGACTCGCGTGTTTACTGCTGATTGATATATTTCACATTCTTCGGTTCTCATGTCCCACCTCAAGCCACATCACCACTCCCCCTCTTCACGTCCCCCCCCCCCGCGTCCTGCCACATCACCACTCCCCCTCTTCACGGACACGTCCCCCCGCGTCCTGCCACATCACCACTCCCCCTCTTCACGTCCCCCCGCGTCCTCAAACAACCCACGCTACGACAGTTCTGGCGCAGCCGCGCCATTCACCCTGGCGAGAACAGGTAAGTCACCGCAACCAAATTATACAACTCGCTACAATACCCCCTTCCGCTGAAGTTTCCGCCCCGGAAACAACAACAAAAGTTACCTACATATCTGGTTCGGAAAATATTGTGCGGGGCGACTCTACAAGATGGGTTCAAACGGTTCTTCCACTTACAAGTCATTTACACAAGTGTATCCGAGCGACATTTTGGGCCCTAAAATATCACACAGATGCAGCAATGGAAAGTAACCAACACTTCCCCAAGGCCACGAACCCACGGCAGAGCGACGCGACAACAATGATATCCTAACCATGGACATTGAAACAAGCAACTTAAACTATAACGCTAACCCTATCGACGCACCACCCGGCAGTCAACATCATACACCGTCAGCCCACTACAAAGTCTGTCAGTTTGGTAGGGGTACGACTTACTCGGCCGGAACGTGTACGTTTCTCGGGAGCCGTTTCCTGGTCCCCTGCAGAACCCACCATGCCTTCGTCTGCATGGATGGTGGGCCGCCCCGTGTCCTCGTCAGTGTGTGTACCTGCTGTGTCGCTGCTTGGAGGCCCCTCACGGTCCCAGTCGGACTCGCCGCTCGCAGAGGGTCGGTCGTGGGCACGGCTAGTGGGTTGGCCGCGCCTTGACTGGTCCCATCCCCCAGCCGGGTTGGGTCTCAAGGGGTGTCTCTGGACACAGGCAGAGGGGTGTCTTGACTGGGTTGCCCCTGGCTGTCTCACCGTCGTCCCGAGTGCAGCGGGTTGTGCCCGGGACGGATTCAGACCGCCTGTCACCGGCGGCCTGGAAGCCGCTCTGAGGGGAACTGGTGCCGTCCGGATGTTTGAAGGGGCAGTTCACTCTAAGGTGATCCATCAGACCGCAAACATAACAGTTCATGACTGATTTTTCTCCACTGTCACAGTCCTTTGGTGCCACTACTCTGTGAACACCAGCACCAGTGTGGTCTCCCAGTGCCCTCTCAGCTCTCTCTATTCCTGTCACTGTCTTGACAGCTGTGTCAAGTGTTGTCACTCCCATTTTGACCAGCTCATGTTTACCGGAGGGTGGGAGTAGTTACATCAGATGCAGCAGAGACGTCTGATCTCTGTCGGCTTTGTTCATGAGAGTTGGGTATGCAGCAGGTATCAGTGCCTGTATTTGTAGCAGGGTGCGCCTCACGTTACCCAGATATCCAAGGCTGTCAAGCTCCTGCACGGCACTCACCGGATCCAAAGCTCCTCCCAAGAAGCTGGAGACCTCTGACTCGAGGTCACCGAGTTCTTTCGGCAGATTCTCACTGCACAGCTGCCTCACACAGTCTTTGACTTCACCAGTTACAAAAAATCTCAAGTTAGCCACCAGCTTTTCCTCACTCCACTTCTTCAGTCCACCAAAAATGCGGTAGTCCTCCAACCACACCACCCATTCTTTGGCGCTTGTGCCACTGAACTTTTCGAGTCCAATATCTTTCTCAGCCATTATCTAGTCCGTTACTTCACTTAGATCAAACAATCAATCAAAAACGCCGCACCAGAGACCCCACCGACTGCCACCACTGAAATGGATTCTCTCCTTTGTCTCTGGACTCGCGTGTTTACTGCTGATTGATATATTTCACATTCTTCGGTTCTCATGTCCCACCTCAAGCCACATCATCACACCCCCTCTTCACGTCCCCCCGCGTCCTCCAACAACCCACGCTACGACAGTTCTGGCGCAGCCGCGCCATTCACCCTGGCGAGAACAGGTAAGTCACCGCAACCAAATTATACAACTCGCTGCACCACTAAGGACCACGACAGATGCACTGATGCGACACTGACTCTTTCACAAGAACTACGACAAACTGGTTGTCCCTGCTGGGCCGACGGCCCCTGTGTCCCCACCCCAATAACATGACCCATTGACCCAGCGCACCCGATCGTGTGGAACACGACCACGCACCCATCCCCTGCCCCCGGCGAATCTCCGGCCGCCGAGCTACCGATAAGACGTTTCTGCGCGGGCGCAGCGCGGCATTCTCGCCCTTATTGACACCAGCCGGCTGGCCGGCGCGACATGATCCTCTTTAAGCCGTTTGGGCCTAGGGGACCCCTGGCTTTCAATATTTTTCGGAAAAAAGGTATCATTGATCTCAGAAAAGAATACCTCACCACACGAGCCCTAAGCCCGTATGCTTTTCCAAAATCGTCTTTTTTAACAACCCTACTGCACGCCCACGGTCGTCCAAAGCGTCTGTAGAGGATGGATACTGGATAGGTCTGGCGAGGGATTTGGGTCACCAATCACCATGCATATTGCATAACATGAATCACATATTCTATAGTTAACATAACACGGTGTCACATCTCAAGATAGGCTCCACTGCCGCTTTAGGGATGTTGAATATAACCTGGGCGCCTTGTACGATTTAATTGGCATTTGATAGGCTGCCTGTTCCATAGTAGGTAGATACTCGGAGCGAAATGCGAACCAGGCACTGTTGCCGAATCTAAAGTGGTATTTGTGTGGCTGCTAGGGAGTTTCGGCTCCCCAGGATTGAGCATAGGGATGTGTTGGGCAATGATGCCCTGTGTAAAATGTCTATTGAACGGAGGGCTGACGAGAAGATGCCACTTTTTTCATTGCCAAGTTGCGCAATGCGGCAGAACGTTCGTGAGCGGCAGCAGTAGCACCGTGTGTCATCTCCTGAGGACAAGGACACCTTACCACCGGAGCGTAGAAGCAGTAGAAGCAGCTGAACACCTGTGCCCGCTCTGTCGGGCCAAGTGTCGGGCATGCTCAGCTGTTGCTCTGTCGGACCGGGGGCATCAGCCGATCTGTCCCCGGCGGCTGTCACCTGACCTCCCCCCCCCCCCCGCCGCGCCGCCCTGGGGGATCTGCGCGCGCGCCGGCCCGTTCGATCGCCGGGAATGACGTCACAGCTGGCACCGACCCAGAGGCGGAGCGGCTGGCCGTGGTCGCCTGACTGACCCGTGCTGTGGTGGACGGAGCAGTCGGCCGTGGTCACCTGACTGACCTGTGCTGTGGTGGACGGAGCGGCTGGCCGTGGTCACCTGACTGACCTGTGCTGTGGTGGACGGAGCGGCTGGCCGTGGTCGCCTGACTGACCTGTGCTGTGGTGGACGGAGCGGCTGGCCGTGGTCGCTGACTGACCTGTGCTGTGGTGGACGGAGCAGTCGGCCGTGGTCACCTGACTGACCTGTGCTGTGGTGGACGGAGCGGCTGGCCGTGGTCACCTGACTGACCTGTGCTGTGGTGGACGGAGCGGCTGGCCGTGGTCGCTGACTGACCTGTGCTGTGGTGGACGGAGCGGCTGGCCGTGGTCGCTGACTGACCTGTGAAGCAACCAACGGCGAGTGTGATCTGGGTCGTGGACTCTGGGAGCGCAGCCGGAGACGGCGGTCCGCAGCCGGAGACGGAGCCGGAGCCGGAGACCCGGCCGCCACGGACCCAGCCGAGCGACGGAGGCAGAGGCAGAGGCAGAGGCCAACAGCAGGTACGGGCTGCTGACGGCTGCTGGGGACGGGCTGGACAAGGAGTGGCGAACGGCGCATTCAATCGCCAGCCCGCCCCGGGCTGGAACAGCGGTGGTGGGGTGTTTGAACACCCGCTGCGGTTTTCGCATGTCTCAAAAAACGCGGGTACCTTTTCATGCATCTTTTCTGCTGCTGTAAAAATTTCAGACCCAGGGCGATTAAGGTGATGGGAGAACCATTTTCTGGGATCTGTCTGTCTGCTGGCAGGTCGGCCGCTCCGCCGTCTGCCACTCTCAGCGCGCCGCTCCGTCTGTCTGTTCAGCTCGGGACCATGACGGCGGCCGGCGGCGGCGGCGACGACCCGGTGCTGGCCGCGATGGGGACCGTGGGCAGGTGGCAGGCGTGCCAGTCGCTGCTGCTGTCGCTGGTGGGCGTGGTCTGCGGCTGGCAGGTGCTGGTGATCGCCTTCCTGGCGCCGCCCACCGCCCACTGGTGCGCGCCACCCTCGCCGCACTGGGACGACCAACAGTGGCGGCGCGAGGGCATCCCCAACCCGGCCGAGGTAGGCACGACACCAACGGGACACGAGACCCACACCCAGACATGGATCAGACCGGGCCCAGACAGACCAGAACCAGATCACACCGGGGCCCAATCTTATAAAGGGCGTGTTATCAAATGCCGTGCTGACATTTCACGGTACCCTATGCATGGCATGTAAGTACGCAATCTTATAAAGACGATAGTGCGGCATCACTACTCACGGCATTTTGCCCACGGCACAATTCAGCGCTAGCAGAAAGCACGCAACGTGATTGGCGAATGCTTCTCACAGTCACTATTGGAGATTGTGCGTGTTGTTTGCGAACAGGTACGTATGTTGTTTTGTTTCGAAGGGGTAGCGTGCAGCATTCTTGTTTTTTTTTGTGAGGTATTTATTTGTTTTAATCCACAAATAAGTAGGCGTGCAGGGTTTGATATTTGTGGAACATGTGATAGCAAACTATATATAACTAAAGTATACTTACCTTCTCGAAGAATTATCCTGAAAGGTGAACTTCTCATGCAGTAAACTTCCACGTGGTGCATTCTCGCGCTGAGAAAAAGTGGACAATATTATCGACCCATTATGCTAGTAACCTATTTTTCCCATTTACTCGCTGTAAGCATATCAGTCGCACGATCCACCAGTCATACGAGCCAACGCTGCAGCCAGTCGCTCACGCTCTCTGCCGTCTGCTCCGAAGACGATGACGTCGTCGAGGTAGACTTGCACGCTGATCAGGCCCTTCAACATCGCCTCTATCGCCTTCTGGGACGCCATCGGTAGGCTCTTGGCGCCGTACGGACAGTTCCCTCGTGGCATACGAACGTGAGCAGTGGCCACGAGTCTGGGTGCAGCTCTAACTGATGGTATGCCGACTTCAAGTCCAAACACGAGAACAATGGCCCCTTGCACCTTGTCAAGCATGTCTTGCATGGCTGCCAGTTGATGGCCATTGGCCTCGATAGCCTCGTCAACGGCTTTGAGATCGACCCACATTCTCAGTTTATCGTTCTTCTTCGGTCCGATAGCACGTTTAATACGTCTATCTGGATACCACGATCGGTGATATCCAGTGCGAGCTGTCCACCCTCTCGATCACTCCCGCCTCCTGCAGATGCTCTGTCAGATGCTCCTTCACCTGCGGGGTCTCAGGGTGAACGGGGGTGGTCGCATCTTGTGCTGCATAGAAGCAGCCTCAGGCTTCACACGAATCCGGTGAACGAATCCTGCTGTCCCTGGTAAGACACCATCAGCCTCCTGAACCGCACACTCGGCTTCACCGTTCCTGATGACAGCTTCAGCTCCATCTGCAGGTATATGCCCAACAGCGGAGTTCCTGCGTCAACCACATACACACGGGCAGTGCAGTTCCTACCATTGCAGGCACTTATGTAGGTACAGGTCTCGCGGGTTTTAGCGGTAGGTCGCTCGGCGAGCGGGAGGGCAACCAGTTCCGCCTCTGTATCGGTGACCATTTGCTCCGCCCAGTTACTCGCGAGCGCGTACTACGGCACATAAACAGTTGCCCAAAAGTTCTCGCACCATTTTAAGAAAAAGTCCAATAGGTCATCCATTTTATTAGATATCAAACTGAAATTTTCACAGAATGATGACCTCATAGTATCTTCCACACACTCAAGACACATAGGCCCCCTGACCCTCCAGAACCCTCTCGAGCCTGTCGCGGAAGCGGCCGGTGACGTGCTTGATGAAGGCCACGTCCATGTGCCTCCAGCTCTTCTTGATGGCCTTCTTCAGACTGTCCATGTTGCTGTGCCTCTCCGCGTTGACCTCCCCGACCATCCGCGACCAGATGGCGTAGTCCAGCGGGTTCAGGTCGGGTGAGGAGGGGGGCCACATGGAAGGTGGCCAGAACTCGACCCCCTCTGAGGTCAAGAAGGCCTGCGTCGACCTGGCTGTGTGGGAGGGGGCGCCGTCTTGCTGCAAGACATAAGTGCCAGGAGGGTAATTCTTCCTTAGCCAAGGCAAGAAATGCCTTTTCAGCAGATTCTGGTACACTACGGCGTTGACCTTCTCGTTCTCGGGGATGAAAATCATTGGACACTTCTTGCCATCGCTGGCTACTATGCCGAGGACCATGATCTTCGCAGGGTTCTTGGATACCGAGTTGAACTTGATCTCAGGGCTTACCAAGCTCACGGGAAGGTCAGAGATGTATCTGTCGTTTTGCTTGTTGACCACGGCGTCCATGACGAAGAGCTTCTCGTCTGAGAAAATTCGCACCTTCTTGGAGTTGGCCGAGTTCTTTATCCAGTTTTTCAAGGCCTTTGTACGTTTCAACCTCCTTTCAGCACTTTTACCAACACTCGGCACGTCTCTAATCTTCAAGCTCTTCGACGACAAGTCTTTCTTGATAATCCTTTGGCCCGTCTGGCGGCTGATCCCAAGGGTCCTGGACACCTTCGAAATCGTGGTCTTTGGGTTCTTGTTGATCACGTTTCGGGCCTTCTTGATGTTCGCCATCGTCCTCACTGACCTAGGCCTTCCACTTCTTGACTTAGTATCAAGACTCTGGCCAGCTTTGATCAACCTCTTGACCTTCATAACGGTCGACTTGGACAGTCTAGGGCGGGTCGAATAATCGAGTTTTCTATTTTTGCTTCGGCACACTGTTTTTCTTATGTAAAATTGAATTCTAAAGCGACTTTGTATAAGATATTTTTTCGATTAAATCGCATCTTCAATACTTCAATCGCACTTTTGTATTTGCTGGGCTTGTTATATAGCGGCTAATGGCGAAATCAGCAGGCAAGTTTAATGCAAAAATTATGGTGTCAGAGCAATGCGATGGTGTCTTTTGTAACTGTTAGGGGCATGTTTTCATGGGTTTCTATGGTCTTAGAATCATAATTTTGTCATTTTTTTACGCATACATTGGACCATTTTGTCCTAATGTTCAATTTTAATCCTCCATGACTTGTGGCGTATATGCATAATTGGCCCGAAAGATCCTGGCGGCTCTCAAAGACATATCAGCGTACTTTTGGACGAAATGCTGACCAGCCAAGAGAAATGACAATGAAAACACCACATAAGAGTGTATTTCAAGGTACTTTGTACACCTCTCCATAAATCGCAGACATCAGAACACGTTAAGTGCATCACAGTCCTTTCTAACGGTGGACTAGACATCGACTCTGGACTAGACATAACATCGGCTCTGGACTGGAGTCCACATGGCTGGACTGGACTGGACTAGACATAAACGGTGGACTAGACATCGGCTAGACTGGAATAAACATCGGTTCCACGATCACATACGGACTAGAATGCTGCAAGCGAAGGTGGACATCACCTCATACGACCACATGCAGACTAGAAGGTCGCAAGTATGTCCTTCTTGCTATCGAAGGCGGACATCGCCTCCCTGTGACGGACCCTGGCACGGATGTAGCCGTCTCTGGCCTCTTGCCCGCAGACCTCGGCGGCCGCCTCGGTGACGAGCTTTACGCACCTCTCGGTGGACTGTGTGTGACTGCAGAATTTGGGAGGCCTGTAGGGACTGTCGGCGAAGATCTTGATGTCGGAAGTCGGCATGTGGCAAGTGAATACAGGCTCGTACACCTCATCCGGCTGCCAGCTGATCAGGTTGGTGAGGCTGCTGGCGGACGGGTTGAGCTTTGGTGTGATCCGTGGTCGCACACTTACGTCACCGAACTCGCTGTCACCCCTGAGCCTCACGATCTGGTCGATGGCGAACTCGCGGTCCTCGCGGTGCTCACTGGCCAGGAGGGAGAGGAGCAGGCACTCAGAGTGGGCGTACCACGCGCCGGTCCTGATGTAGGGCATCACTGCTTCCCTCACCCTCTTGGGCTGAGTCTTGACCACCTTGAGCTGGGTGAGGATGTGGTACGGTGCGTCTTGGATAGAGTGTTTCACCTTGATGTCGAAGTAGATCTTGAAGTAGACCTGCAAGCAGAAGTTGACCAGGATCTTCAAGACCTTCAGGTCCTTGCCAGTCACGTTGTGTTTTCTGGTCCACAGGAACAGGATTCTCTGGCCCGTGGTGAGCCACCTGGCGTGGCACAGCGGTCCACACTTCATCTGGCGCAGCCTTTCAGGAAGGTGGCCTGACTTCACCGCCATTACCAGCTGGTAGCAGTTCCGCTGGTCATTGCTCATCTCTGTCAGCACCTCTTCTGGGATGGGGATCAGATCCTCTCCTCCCGGCATCGCTTTGAAACTGGGGTCGTACTCCATATCACAGACTCCACCCAGCTGAGAGCACACTGGCCCCATGAACCCCTTGTCTGAGCTGGTTGGCCCATCGACCGCACTGATCAAGTGACGGAGGGGCAGTTCATTTGTGTGGATATTGCATATGCCCCAGTATAGTCTACGTTCCAGAAGCCGCTCCAGATGAGCGTGAATGCCCCTCCTCCAGCCAGTGTTGAGGTTCGTGGAATCTCCCTTCAGCAGCTTCAGAGAGTCCAAGGAGTCGTACTCTTCCAGCAGATCCCTCAGAGCCTGTGCGATCTTCTGGGCTGGCTTCTCAGGCGGAACCACTTCTTCGGGCACGAAGTGACTGAGATATCTCCCGCTGGGCTCCTCGCTGACCGTCACGTGCTCCTCTTTTACCATTGTCATCCTCACCTTGCCAGAGTCGTCTGCTACCAGCGTCCTGGTGTGAGAATCCTTGCGGCCATCGTACCCCATGCCGATGATCCTGTTTTCTTCCTGAAGCCTCCCCTTGTCCAACTTTCTGGCCTCCATCATCGCCGCTTTCCTGGCCCTCTTCATCTTGCTGGGGTCGCAGGCGAGGTACGCTTCTCAGGAGCCAAATGCCCTGCTGCAATAAGGTCCTTCAGAAACTCGCTGGCAACAGTAGCGGCGTCTGCAGCGGAGATTCCACACCTGATGCTGCCTCTCGCTGTGTTCATGATCGACATTGTGTTGTTTCTGGGCCTCTGTCGGTCAAGGTATCTGATGACCAGGAACGCTAGGTGGCCCAGCCGATCCTTCAGCAGCCTGTCCACCAGCTTTTGTGCCTCCTCTCGATCTCTATTCTTCCCCTGGACGGGAGGAACAAACTCTTCTTCTGTATCCTCGCTCTCCTTTCCTTCCTCCTCTTCCTGTAGCTTCGACTGTTCCTGCATTTCCAACAGCCTGTTCTCCTCTTCCTGTTGCTTCCTTCTTCTCTTCTGTCCAGCATCGGTGGCATCTGCTTTCCTCTTCGCTGCTGATCTCTGTCGCCTTGATTCTGGCCTGTCGTCGCCACCCATCGCCATGTCTGACTTTTCTTGTCTCTTGTGCCTTTGGCTATAGAGCCATCTGAGCTCCATCTTTGGGATTTTGCTTTCCAGGGGGCAACAGCACCTGACATGAGCCTTGAACTTGCACTTATCCTGGTCAACACAGCCTGACTCCGGGTCTTGGCATAGCATGACGCGGTGGTGACAGGTGGTGATGTCCAGTAGCTCGTCCAACAGCTTCTCCACCGCCTCCTTCTCCTTCTTATTTTTCACCCTCCCCCACGCCACATCTTCAACTCTTTTCCAGAGCCTTTCAATCCTCACGGCCAAGCTTTTCTCCTTAATGATCACAGGAGGGCAGAATTTTGCATTCGCCTTGTGCCACTGCCCCAGAATTAAAGGGACCACCGTCTTCAAAATGTCACCTCTCTCAATCTTCTGCTTTGCTGTCTCTTCCTCTATCATTAGCTTCTGCTTGACGAGGATGCCTTTCTGTATAACTGCTCTCAAAGTCGGCATTCGCTTGGATCAAACTCTTTCCCTCCACCGACAAAATCACTTAGTTTACTGGCAACATGACGCCTAGTCTTTGGCCGAGACGATGAAGCCGCTGGGTTCGCCATCTGCAAATCACAGGAAACTGGTAAGGATTGATAGGACAGAAAACCGGCAGGGACACAAGAATTAACAGCTTTCTCCGCTTTAGTATGTTTGATTATATAGGTTGGTACTAACGGGACCAAGGGATATAAAGGATAAGCCCATGCAAACATTAAAAATCCCTTGTTCCCTACCCTAAAAAAATCCCTACCCTTGTTATCTTCCCTCCACCACTTATCACATCACTGACCCCGGCGCAGCCACTCCGTCAGTATGCCCGGCGCGGAGCGCCAGATTCGTCAAATAAAACATTGAGAACAGCGCAACAAAATTATATCGCACACAATCAATCACGGGTGCGGGAACATGCCTCGTTACCCCCCCCCCCCCATCCCGTTTCCCAGAGTCGATAACCATGGAATATCTATCTCGTTTTCTATGTGAGAAAAGTTGAAAGAGCATGGCGTGTTGAGAAACAGCTGGGGAGAGGAGGGAGCGTGTCTCAACACTGTCATTTGTGGGTGACTTCCTGTGTTAGTTGCCTCAACAGTAGCGCCGCCGCATATAACTCGGTAGAGAGAAATCGCTTAGAAAAAGTGCGATTGAAGTATTGAAGGAGTGCTCAAATCGAAAAAGTGCACATAATAAAATGTCTTTAAAATTGTTTTTTACATAGGAAAAACAGTGTGCCGATATAAAAAACCGAAATTTACATTTTGGACATGCATTCGACCCGCCCTATTGGACACCTGAAGGTCTCTCACGATGTCGACGACCCTCTTGCCCGCTTGCAGTAACCGATAGATGGCCATTCCATTTGCCTCATAACTTTGGTTAGCGGACATATTCAAGCGATCTGCCAACTTTGTTTTGTAGCGTTAATCCAAAGGAACGTTTCATGAAATTTTCAACGTGATCTGCAACAAAAAACACATGATTAAGGGCAATTCATGGCAAGGTGTGAGAACTTTTGGGCAACCGTTTAGTAAAGTGGGGAGGGAAGGGTTAGAGTGGCAGCCTGCGTAGAGTCTAAAACCGGTTTTTATCGCCTGGGCCGGCGACACGGCATGTGGTCAGGGGACGGGGAAAGGTCAGAGGTCACTCACATTGTGCAGTACCGCGTCCCGTCCTCTCTGCGTGCTGACCAGCGCACGACTTCGGCCGTTGGCCAATCGGCATTCAAAGGTCAAGGCCACCCGTAGCCAGCGGGCGGGGTGAGCCGGCAGCGTGCCGATTCATAGGTAGTCGTCCAACGTTTTAGCCGAGGCCGGGAGACGACTATAATGTTATTTCTTGGGAACAGTTCTGTCATTTAACCCGCGCCCCCTTAGGGTCTCCCGAGCATCGGTCCCATTGGGGGGGAGCATTTTGCCCCCCGCCCCCCTAAGATCTCGAGAACCACGCAAAATAACGACAAGCAGCAAACGGTGTTGGATGGCCCCAACGAGGAAATACCTTTTGGCTCAATTTCATTGACCTCGGTCAAACCGATGACGTCACAGTTCAGGTCAAATGTCGAATTTTCGCCGATTACAGGCATTTCAAGAAATGTGTTGTAAAATCGAGTAAAATGCATGTCATTCATCGATAAGGAATCGATGAATAACAATTATTTTCGATGGGGAATTGTTCGTCAAACACATATTTTGCTATTTGGGGTCACTGATACGTCAGGTCACAGAAGTCAGGTCACTGAGGGTCACAATATGAAGATAACTATTATGTGATGCATGTTTTCTGGTCCATTTTACATGACAAATGCGATTATGTGGGTCAGGCAACCCTTGGGGGCCAGTTTGGGCTATGTTCTGGTGAGGGTCAGGTAAAGGTCAGGTCAAATTAGGTCAAATTTCTGCGCCGTTTTTTCTCTACACGACCAGATATAGAGCTTTGAAATTGCTTCTTAACTGTAGCTTTTGTGAGCGTTTCAAGATTTAACCCTCGCCGGCACAGGGGGGGTTGATGCACCCCCCCCCTAAGGTTTTCGCGAATAACTCGCGTAAAAAGCGGCCGATCGCGACGAAACTTTCAGTTCCCTCGCATTGATCAATTTTACACGTTCCCTGAAAATTTCATGACCCTGACCCCAATGACCTTTGACCTGTGACCTCTTTTCCGTGACCATGTTTGGCCGAAATCGCGATTCGGCGTATGTCGGCTCTCATTAGCCGCGCGTTTGCAAGCTTTTCGTGGTTTCAAACGTTCAAACATGTGATTTGATGTTGCTCCCATACATTAGGGTGGGTGTCAAGGTCACCTGAAGGTCAGGTCAGGTCATTGACCTTTGGTGACCTCGGGTGACCTCGGTTCACTTTTTCGAGTTTTACATGTTTCTAGGCTAGTTTTTGGAGCTGAGTTCGAATTTAGCAACCATTTGAACATTTACGAAGTAGTTTTGGTGCCTTCGTAACATGTTACGAAGCTGTCAGAGGCGGTTGACACGTATTACGAATACCCGTCACAACCCCTACCGGTTGACCTGACCTGACCTGACCCGACCTGGTCTAAATGCTTAAAAACATCATCTCTGATCAAAACTAACACGATATTCATGATCAGCACCCCGGAAAACCACATAGCAGCCACACTTTACGACTTTCTAACAGATCCCGATTTTCCCGGTTTTCGGGTCATTGACCTGACCTGGAAGGTCACCCGATGACCTAGGACCTTAAAATTGGGTATCATCGGCTTCCTCTCGTGACGAGCAGCACGCTCGTTTTTTCCGCGAAGCTCTAGCTCGATCAGGGGCCAAACGCGAAGGGGGTCGTACCAACCCCCCCTTGTGCCGTCGAAGGACGCAAAATGGCCTGTGCCGGCGAGGGTTAATGTTTTTTGCTCATTTTTGCTCGAACATGACCTCAGTTTGACCTCAATAACTCCTGACCTAGGTTAACCTAAGACTTGAAGTTTTGTATGAAGGTGTCAAAGTGATGCCCGCGGGTAGCTATTGAGAATTTGGCGGGGCTGCGCGCCGCCGTTTTCTTGCTATTCAGGAAGATACACAGGGGGCTATATTGCCCACCGCCCAACGGGGCGAGGGTTATCCGTGACCTGCTGAGGCTGGAGGTCGTTTCACAACAAAGTTTTGCTTTCTGCCGCACTATATTTCCAAAACTTTGTCACAAAACTGACCAAGAAATATGTTGCATGAATGCAATTGCCAGAGGTGGGCATCGCTACCGAAAATTGGAAACCGCTACCGCTACCTTCCGCAACCTGAGGTACCCAAAGCGCAATCGCAACTCCGAAACTATTTTGCAGATAGTAAAACCGCAACTCGCAACTCCGCAACTCCGCAACTCCGCTACCAACCTCTATTAGGACATTAGGTTCCTATGTTTTATCAGTTTTAGTCCTGAAGCGCAGTGTTATGTCTGACAGGTACCTTTGGACAGGTACCTTTGTACTACCTTTGGTTGACCTCTGTTGGTGACCTGACTGTTGGTGACCTTTGATGACGTCACGTGACCTCTAATGCTCAATGCGCAGGTCATTGCGACACCAGTCGACTTAACCCTCGCCCGTATTGGTGTTTTTCCAGCCGCGAACGTATGAGGGGGGGGTCCGTTGGACCCCCTTGCCGTTTCGCCCCTGATCGAGCTAGAGCTTCGCGGAAAAAACGAGCGTGTTGCCCGTGACGAGCGGAAGCCGATGATACCCAATTTTAAGGTCCTAGGTCATCGGTTGACCTTCCAGGTCAGGTCAATGACCCAAAAGTCGGGAAAATCGGGCCCTGTTAGAAAGTTGTAAAGCGTGGCTGCTATGGGGTTTTTCGGGGTGCTGATCACGAATATCATGTCAGTTTTGATCACAGATGATGTTTTCATGCATTTAGGCCAGGTCGGGTCAGGTCAGGTCAGGTCAACCAGTAAGGGTATTCGTAGTAGGTGGCAACCGCCTCAGACAGCTTCGTAACATGTTACGAAGGCACCAAAACTACTTCGTAAATGTTCATATGGTTGCTAAATTCGAATTCAGCTCCAAAAACTGGCCTAGAAACATGTAAAACTCGAAAAAGTGAGCCGAGGTCATCAAAGGTCAATGACCTGACCTGACCTTCCGGTGACCTTGACACCCACCCTTATGCATGGGAGCAACATCATATCCCATGTTTGAACGCTTAAACCACGAAAAGACTGCAAACGCGCGGCTAATGCGAGCCGACATACACCGAATCGTGATTCCGGCCAAACATGGTCTCGAAAAGTAGGTCACAGGTCAAAGGTCATTAGGGTCAGGGTCATGAAAATTTCAGGGTAGGTGTAAAATTGATTAACGCGAGGGTACGGAAAGTTTCGTCGCGATCGGCCGCTTTTTACGCGAGTTATTCGCGAAAAACGGAGGGGGGTCCGTTCGACCCCCCCCCCCTATACGGGCGAGGGTTAACCCTCGCATGTGTGCGGCGTTTGCCAGCTTCTAATGTGTAGGGTGGGGGGGGGGGGTCGGTTGGACCCCACCCCTTGCCGTTTGGCCCCTGATCGAGCTAGAGCTTCGCGGAAAAAACGAGCGTGTTGCCCGTGACAAGAGGAAGCCGATGATACCCAATTTTAAGGTCCTAGGTCATTGATAGACCTTCCAGGCCAGGTCAATGACCCAAAAGTCGGGAAAATTGGACCTGCTAGAACTTCGTAAAGTGAAGCTGTTATGTTTTTTTTCGGGGCGCTGATCTACCGCCAATCCAGTAGTGTCAACCACCACTGAAAGATTGTAACATGTTACGAAGGACCTAAAACTACTTCGCTAACGTTCAAACGGTTATTAAATTCCAAATCAGCTTCAAAAACTAGCCTGGAAACACGTGCAGTGTGCAGTGCAGTGCAAAGGGTGCAGTGGCGCCCCCACCGGCGGTGGCGGCCCCGGTAGCGGTTGCGCTTTAGAATTTTTTCGCTTCCGCAACTCGCAACTCCGCACCTTTTTTGGGCTCGGTAGCCGATCCGTAACTCCGCTACCAAGAGGCTAGTCCGCAAGTTGCGGAGTTGCGGAGTTGCGGACTTAAGTTGCGCAATGCGCAATGCCCAAATTGCAGCATTATTAAAAAGGAAACTAGGCGTAAAAGTTTAAGTAACATCACTGTATGCTGATTTTTTGCGTTATTTTTTTAACAAAATCGATGTAAGCCACTCAAAAAGCAAAACATAACATTGTTTATATAGGAATATGCCATAACTCGCACCCATATCGGCGTTTTCGCAGGCGCTATCGTTTGGGCGGGGATGGATCAGACCCCACAGTTGATCGACTTTTGATCAAACTAGAGCTTCTTGAAAAGAAGGAGCATGTTGCACGTGACGAGAGGAAGCCGATGATACCCAATTAGTATAGATCATAGGCCAATCGTTGAACATAGGTCATACGTTGACCTTCCAAGTCAGTTTAATGACTCAATAGTCGGGAGTGTCTAGACCTGCCTAGAAGTTTTTGTCGTGAGCGAGAGAGAGGGAGAGAGAGAGAGAGAGAGAGAGAGAGAGAGAGAGAGAGAGAGAGAGAGAGAGAGAGAGAGAGAGAGAGAGAGAGAGAGAGAGAGAGAGAAATTAACCTTTTTAGAAAACGGTCGGTATAGGTATTAAGCGATAATGCACGGATTTAAAATGAACGTTAATCCTTCTCACAGCTAGCCTGTCCAACGTGTTTCCATTTCCATCGCTAGTGACCTCGCCTTTAGGCCATGTGACTGGAAACCGGCAGCTAAACAGCAGATATTCTAGGGGCGCGGAAACCTTGAAGATTGGCTGTGCCGCAATGTCATTCCTAGTGGTTTTGATACTTTTGAACCTGGCTAGATTGGCTCCATGCGCTCCGCAGATCGGCAAATTTGTAGTTACGCAGCCCTGAAGGCACCGGCCAAGTTCCTCCGCTGGTCTCGGCCAAATAAGACACAAGGGACCAAACACAATTTCACATGTTGGAACGTTTCTAATCTTAAGTCTAGAAACGAACGGTTGATGAGACCTGACACGCCGAATTCTGGCCTATAATGGGCTCTAGAAACTGGTCACAGACCAGACGTCATTTTGGTCAGGCTCATGAAATTTTCAGGGTAGGTGTAAACTTTCAATTGCAGATGGCCTGAACTTATCCTGACTCCTGACCGCATGGGCATTTATTTACTTATGGTGAGAAAAATAACTTACGGCACTGAAAGCTTCGCTGCTATCCGCCACTATTTACGCGAGTTATTCAGGAAAAACCAAGGAGAGAGGTTCATTTGATCACCCCTTATAAAAGTAGGGTTTCCATTAAAAGTAAACGGTAACATCGATAAATAACATCTGTATATTTCTCAAGTTAATATGGTGAGTTCTTTCTTGATGTTAATAAATGCTTATTAGGTAAATGATATTGTAAGTTGCCCATGGCACGACATTTTCATTCTATTTTATCCGTTCGTTCTAGCCCCTCTCGCCTGCCGCCCCCCCCCCCCTCCGCCACCACCACCACCACCACCACTACCACCAAACCGGCTGAGTTGGCTGAGGCGAGGCTGGCTAAGGCGAGCGCCTCCCCTCCCTTCATGCCAAACAGCGCCTGGCTGTCGTGACCTCTAGCCTCACCGCCCGAAGGCTCGCCCGCTGTCCAAGGACGCCCTGCGCGGGCCGCAGTGATAGCCTCTGCCGAGTCCCGCCTCTATCCACCGTTCACCACGCGCTGGATTCATTCATGCCTCTGTGTTTCAGCGTCCTACCCGTTGGGTGGCACCACTGTAGTCATAGGCGACTGCAGGGAAGCCGCGGTCAGAATGCCCCAAACGGCGAATTTTGTGGTTTTCTTTTAATTTCTCCGAAACTAGCCGGCATACGATCAAACCTTTTTCCATGATCATGGGAGGGAGCTATACGAATAAATCGGTCACATCTTCAGGCCTACAAAGCTGAAGACGAAAAAGATATAGCCGGAAAGGCAAAACCTACGCTTAAAACCCGCGGGACCTGTACATCTACCTACGTGAAGAATACCTCGAACCGGAAGACGATGGCCACCGTATCCTTCGAGCCTTGTAGTCATTCCGGTGAGAGCCACTTCAGGGAACTGCATTCTCTTGCATGTGAGACGGTAAGATACTGACGGCAGAGTCTGTGTCAGCCAGCATTCTCACCGACCTCCTATACACATATTCACATTTGTCCACAGTGCGTCCGGGTGGCGTTGTTTGCGTTTGGAGGCGTGCGGGCGTTGCGTTTTTTTTTTGCGTTGTTTGCGGTTGCGTTTTTGGCGTTTTTTCAAACATTTACCTGCGGTCTGGTGATGTTTTTTTTTTTCAAACAGCCTGCGGTCCGGTGATGCCCAGCATTGCCTTTCAGGTATTGAGGTTCTCTCGTTCATTCGGTAGTGCATCTTCTGTCCAGTATTATTTAAATTGATGCGTATTCCCAGCACGACGGTCACTCACAGGGTTACGTGTAATTATTGATACGGCCCTCAAGCTTAACCGACACATTCGCTCAGTATGTAGTACCTACACAAACAGGGGGCTTGCTGAGAGCTTTCTCAAAAGCAGTGTGTAGGCAGATCCGTTGGCCTTTGTCACTCTCTCGAAGCCCCTGGTGAACATCAGTAGGCACATTCGTCAGCTACCTCACATTTAGATCTGGTTGAGGGCGAAAGCTCGTAGCCATTTTCTGGCACCATGTAACGTTTGTTTGTAGCTTCTTTTCCTTGGTCACGCATCGAGATCGAATGGTAGGTACTACTAGCGACAACAGCCCGTGGCCGGCTGTTGGTGAGTGAGCGGGCGGGGGTGCTTTAGTGGGAGAGCTCCGGTCGGTCTCAGAGTGGTACACATGCTCCAACGGATCACAGTTCTTAACATCAATCAAGCCTAGGCGCAGCGAGGTTTTGGGACTGAGAATCGGAATAGATCAGTTTTGCCTTCAGTATGGACCAGTCCCGGCCCCGTCATACATTCTGAGCGTCATTGAGCACGGTTTTAATCGTGCCGCTCTGTCGACCCCGTGACTGGCACGACTCCGAGCGCGGAATCACGTCACACTGAGCTCCCGAGTCAATCAGAAATGCCATAGGTGCGCCCGTCACTGTGCATAGAGTTTTATGTGCCTTACTTGGAAAACTGTCGCACGAGGCAGTCAGGATGTCATGTGGCTCCAGGGCCGCCGTCTGGGGCGGTCCGTAACGGCTCCGTACGGCCGCCGCCGGCCAGCAGAGGGGGGGGGGGGGGGCGGCGCATCGGCTGTCGGTCGGCAGGTCGGCGGTCTGGCTGCTGGCTGAGATTCGGCAGACCTCCCCCGGCATACGATACTGCCTGCGGAATGATAAGCTCCGCAACACGATGTGTACTGCTTTTCCCACGCGGGACATCTCTGTCGTACCTGGGATGGCATTGGCGACAAAACCGACACCCGCGGGTCGCTGCAGAGACGGCGGCGGCGCTCTCTGTCGTGAGAGGCCGCTGTTCATAACTTGTCATGAGCTTCATGTCACGGCTGGCCGCTTCTTCGGCCAACGCGCGATATCCAGGGCCAGCTGGAGTGTCAGGTCAGACCTCTTCAGCAGAGCTTGTTGATTCGACGGTCTCTGACTCCCATCGCGATGCGCTCACGCATCATTTTCTCTTGATCTACCAACTCAAACGATGGCCGCTCTGCTGACGTCAGAGCTCCGACCTGCTTCTTTCCGCGCTTCGCGATGATGAGTGACTGAGTTTTTGGCACCGTCGTGATTCCTGTCTTGTCACAGTTGTATATCCTGTTGGGCGGTAGCTTGTTTTCGTCAATCACTTTTTCAACCAGGCCGAAGAACTCTTCAACCACAGCTCTGTTAAAACCCCGAGCACGAGCGGCTGAGGTTGGCTCTGGACGACGCAACGACAGTTCCGGGTGTCTTTTCGGGAACAAACGGAGCCAGTCGGCGCCGCCTCGTTCGTTATCCACATCAAAGCTGTGCTTGAGCTGATTCCTTTCTGTCAGCTTCTTGAGGTCGTCGGTCGTCAGGCCGAACAGCCTCTCCTCCATGGCCAGCACGTAGGCCGCGGGCTCATCTTCCTGCTCTGGAGTGAACACACATCTGCACGGAAAAATATTTACCCCTCTTGGGGGTGTTTACAACACTTTACACCGTGCAAAAAGTGATTATACTTTTCAGAATTAAAAAAAGCACTACACTAATCGAATTATCCCCAATTTTGGTGTAGGGGAGAGTGGGGCAAAGCGGCCACCCTAACGCTTCTCACTATGCCAACGCTTGATTTTTAAACTTGGAAAGATTCTTTCTATACCAATGTGATCCCTATTAAGTTGCCTTTTATTTCAACTACGTTTTATTTCCAAAGGCGTTCAATATGAAAGATATTGACAAAACTTTAAACCTATGCATATTGGTCACTTTGCCCCATACCCTGGGGCAAAGCGGCCACCGGCGTCTTCTCAAGTCCCGATATGAGAAACAAAATAGTTGCCTCGTGTACGACTAGGGTATTTTATGGTGACAAGGTTAAGCGAGGATGGATGTTTACTTTATCATCTTCACCTGTAGGTAAACAAAGAAAGGATTTTCATGAAAAAAAACATTTAATTGCATTATTTGGTAACTCATGCAACTGAAAAGTGGCCAAGATGAATGCATGACGACATATTAGAATATAAATAATGTTTTTTATCCAGATGGAAGCAACTTATGGCCAATTGGGGGGTGGCCACTTTGCCCCGGTCACTTTGCCCCGCGCATACCGTCCGAGACAAAAATATTCCAGCTTAGCTATTAGTGGGGTAAAAAACATTAAAATTGGTATAATACATGTACGATAACCATGCAATGCATGGACAAGAACGCTTATAAAAATTTCAAACGGTTATGGAATAACATAACATTTAAAAATTGTAAACATAGTTGGTAACCTGGCAAGAAATGCTTTTCCGTGTTTCACAGAAGTGATGGGCCTGAAACCCCGGTCTGGCTCATTCGAACGACCGTGAAGAGAAGTATAATTGGAAACCATAAATTGGAACTGACGCCAGCCATGAAGGGCTAAAACGATGGGTGGCCGCTTTGCCCCACTCTCCCCTATCTTGGTCACGTTTTCCACGGTGTTTCACTACACCATGGCAAGAAAACACCATAGCTAGGAATGTGAATACACCCATTGGGAATAACAATATTCCCGATGGGTGTCGTTAATCACCGTGGATAACACCATGGGTGTTTTCAAACCACCCTGGGTGCATTTAAATTCCCTATGGAGTGTATTTATATCTGCGCTCGGTGTTTTCTGATCGTATCCATTTTGAGTGAATGCGGTTGAATGGGTGTTCTACAACACCCCACATTTTGCCACCGTATAAGGGTGTACAACCAGGAGTATTTTTGTTTCTTTCACGTTTGAGAGGGTGTAGTGATGGGTGTATATGTAGTCCCTCTCCCTCCCTCCCCTCCCTCCCTCCGAGCCCATCGACCGATCGGCTATGCTACCGGCTATAACCGTCGGAACGTGAACGGAACGGAAAGACTAGGGTAAGCATCATAATCACAGGCATCAATCACAGACGTTATTATATTTTGTAGATTTTGACAACAAAGTATGATTTCGAAGGATTTTAAAACATTGCCCCGACCGCGACTGAATCCCGGCTAAAACTGTCGAGCGCTGACTAACCCTGTCTGAGCCGGTCTGCTCACGGCTAATGCTCCAGCTGACCGCACGGTGCTCACCACTGCACGGCCCGTCTATATGGCGCTGTCAGACGGGCGCGTGACACGGTGAGGCCTGAGAACCCGTCGACCGATCGGCGCACCTAGGCTGAGCCATCGCTTATCTTTTTCCAGACGGCGGCTGCCATCGGCGTCAGTGGGATGTTGAACCCCAGCGCCTTGGCGTACATCAGTGTTAGCGTATGCTTTCCTTCCCCTGCGAATCTCAGATAAAACACGGCGTGGATAGCCGCCAGGAGAAGAAGCTTTTCCAGATCATGTTCGGCACGCGCCTCCACCTCGAGGAGTTTTGTCTCCCCCACCCACACATGACCGCTCCTTATGTACACGCCCTCCGACCGCGGAGCAGAGCTGTCCGAGACTTTCGCTGCATTCTCCAGCCAGAAGGCACAGATCCCTGACGCTGTCCCCTGTAACAGCCCGAACAACGCGGTTGGTTAAATTGATTCCAGTGAAATGATACAGCATATTGCGCATACCACAAATAAATAGTAGGTGCCAAATATAATAATCCACAAAAGTATCCGATCTAAAGAAAACCATTGTTTGATTCAAAGGTCATTTTGCGCTCATAGGGACATTAATGACAGCAGCATCGGCTTCTCTAAACGTCAGACACAGAGCCCCTAAAAAGCTTAAACCCTCGCCGGCCTAGGGGGGTATGCCACCCCCCCCCCCCAGACGGTTTTTCCGGATTCACGCCAGCGCCGCCGTTTTTTTTTTTTTTTTGCTATGCTACCTTACATCCAAGGCGGACCGGATGACGTTTTGAAAATTTTCAGGTCAGGTCACTGACCTATGACGTCATTTCTCTACCCTCTGCACGGTCCAAAATTACCAAATTGCCAATAACTTCTGAACGAAGCGTCGTAGAGAGTCGAATTAGGCACCAAATGACTCGCATTGATGAGCCGGTTCGAATGATGTGCAATATGACATGTTTCCATGATGTTTTCATGATTGCATGTTTGCATGCCAATATATGACCGCTAAGGTCGCTCGCAAGCCTCATCCCAGCAAACTTTGACCAGCTACTAGCCTGTGCCGCGCCGAGGAGCTGGCACACCCGAGTCGCCAAGCCCAGCTTCACAACGCTGGCACATACGCTAAACCCGGATTGTTCTTAAAGCTACCAGTTCTGTCAAAAACGCTAACTCCACCTCCGCCCCTCACTAAACGAAAGACTATGCAGTAAGCGCTTCCCTGGACCATGCTGCCCTCAGCAAGCTAGATGGCCTGAGGGGCGAGGGCAAAAAATGGGCACATTCGTCAGCTTCTCTGCCGTCTTGCAGCGCGGTCGCGCACACCGTCGGTCGCCATTGACAAACCTGACGCCCACGGGCCCTTCGGAAACTGCAACACACCCACAAGTGCCCGTCATCCGGCGCGTAGGGCGCCTTGCAGATGCTCAATTTGTTGCGGCTGTATCCACCACGGACGGTCTCCCGCCGAAGGCCCTCTGGCACGCGGCTAGTCCAGGTCTGGGTGGAGGTGACGTCCAGAGGAGAATCGGCGGGGCCCGGTGTGGTGTAGGACCGGGACGGGGCAGCAACCAGTTATACAGCTTGTGAAACCTCATGGTAGACCTCGGGTGTCGCTCGTCATGCTGCTCCATGGCGTCTGCGTCAGTGTCTCCTCGCACGTGTCGCAGCCCACGGATCTTACGATCTTGCCCGACGTTTGCCTGTGCACGGATGTGCTCCAGGACGCCCTTACAGGGCGTGTAGGAGTTTAGCATCTCCTCATACACCTCTCCATCAGACAGGTCCACTTTGTCGGCATGCTGTGACGGCACACCAAGCATCAGGGAGTCTCTTGTTACGCTCGGTGGGGTCAGCATTTGTTGGCATGTTGCGACATTTGGATGCCTTTCTCTTGCCATCGTTTGCCAACACAGGCAAGCAGTGTTTGCAGACGCTGTTGGAGGTTTAAGCGCTGCGCTGGGCAGCCATCCGGTCCACGAGTCTTTGCCGTCATTGTCTTCGTCACCTGCTCCGTGCAGACCTCCTGTATTGTTGATGTCCAAAGCGCCAGCCGGCACTTCCTGTAGACGTTACTAAGCTCTTCCTCCTCCTTGTTCACCTTTTCCAGGGCAGCTTTTAGTTCGCGATTTTCCAAACTCTCGAAGTTCGATGGCTTGAGAGTCCTGTCTGTTTGTATATTGTCGCCAGGCACACGTATGGCCCACAGCGCTGTGTATCCACTCATCAGTGATCGGCCGCCTGCTGTAATACGCGCTGTTTTCCCAACGACCTGATTGTTATCGAACCACACTTCGATGTCGCTCGGCTATTTAGCTCGCTGCTTCCGGTCGCACTCATCTTTATGAATTTCAAATGGGTTGTAGTTGACTCAGACCAGAAGGCAGCACAAACAAATAAAGGCATCCCACAAGCACTTCTGACCGACAACGACAACGATTTTTGTCGTCTGTCACGCTCAGGTCACTTCGGGAGCGAGCTGACGAAGCCGGCACACCAGTCCGACTCCTAGAGCCACGCGGCACCGGCCCCACATCGACCGCCAGTCGCGTGATCCGGTCACCAGTCAGCAAACGCACCGCGCGGCGCGGCCGAGCGCCCGCTGGGTAGACTGCGCCGCAGCGCTGCTCGCTGCAGCAGCGGCGGCCAGCCGAACGGCCCGACAGCCGTAGAACGGTACCAAATATTTACATTTCTCCCCACCAAAATGTGGGAACTTAGACATTAACACATTTTCAACAAAAGAGCAGCAATATCACTTTTCCCGACAGACAGCCGCAAACTCACCCCGTCGGTCGCGGCTCACTTAAGAGAGGGGCGGCGGTCATTTTGATCCATATGGGCAGCTCCGGAGCGTCCATCCCTCTCCCGTAGCCCTCGGGGGAGAGGTGCATTAAGTCACGCTGGAGCCAAACGGCGCAGTCGCAGTTCGGGGAGCGCACGTTGTGTTGTTTCCGAGTGAGTTGGCGGCCCAGCGGAATGAACCGCACAACCCCCTCCAGAGCGTGCTTGAGGCGACGGAAAAAAATGGAAAGTTGCGGTCTGTTCCCACTTAATAGGGATCACGTTGCCGCTGAGACGTGGGAGAGGTCCCACAATTATGACGTCTTTCGCGTGTGGAAGCAACTCCGGGATCACATGTTTGGCGTGCTCTACCACCGGCCCGACAGTCCTCTCCTCGAAGTTCGCCAACTCCGTCAGCCGACTATGAATGTCGTTACCTGTGAGCCAGACCAGACAAGTTCCGCACTCCTGGTGTCCCTCGTGGACGCGGTCTCTTTACTGCTGCAGCAGAGAAGGCAGATCTCGCGACAGAGACCGCCAGGTCACGCCTCCTTTTGATGATTGAGCAGGTCCTCGCCCGGCAGACGCGAGATCTGCCAGTCATCGACCCGTCATGAATCGCCGCGAGGCGATTCGCCACGAACACGTGAAGTCGTGTCCGCTCGTTCCGGATGTACTTGAGTACGGTCGCGCTGTCAGACGAGAAGCTCCCCTAGTGAAAAAGTCCTTAAGGATTTCGCCAGAATCCCCACAATCCTTAAGGATCCATAAGGACCCATAAGGATCAGATATGAAATCCTTAAGGACTCTACGGACCCTCTTGAATCCTTAAGGACGCATTCGCCGATCCGTAAGGATTTTAGGGCGATGTTTGGTATCCTTAACCCTATTCCTGGCGGGGGGGGGGGCCTCAGGAGCCCCCCCTGAGGTTTTTTGGTTATTTCTCCCAAACGCGTTGAGCTAGGAAGCTCAAATTTTCTGACTTTTCCTAAAAGGCTTCTACGCAACATGTCTGAAAATTTTGAGTTGATATGACCTCAGGTCAGGTCACCAGAGGCGGTTTGGTGACCCTACCTCAGAAAAGTTTGCAATCACGCCAGAGCTAGAGTTTTTGACCGATCAATTTCTTCTCTTCAGGGTTTAGTTAGGGTACCAGTATGTGCAATTTGTATATCTCGGAATTTTGATATCGGTGACCTAAGGTCAGGTCAATTTCGCGACCTCCCCATTATAAGTCAATGGGGGAAAAATCAACTCCCTGTTTTTACCACTAAAACGGGTCGGAATGGCCCCATATACCATACATGACTTCATATACGATCAACCTTCACTACCTTGAGGTCTGTTTTGCTGTTGGGCAGCTGTGAGGTCATGTGACGTCATCAAAGGTCACCAAAGGTTTTTGGCCAATAACTCCGTACAGGAACAAGATACAGACGCGTGGATGGTCTCATTGTGTTCAGCTCGTCAAGACGCATCGAATGATATACATGATGACCTCGAGGTCACGTGACCTGAGGTCAACCTTTGACCTTGACCTTTCGAGGTCAACATATATATCATTCGATGCGGATTGACGAGAGGATCACGATGATGCACTTATTTTGTTCCTATCTTGACTAATTCGAAAGTTATTCGAGAAAAACTCTCTCCATATCTAGCGCCGCCATTTTGACTTTTTCGACCCCTGTGACGTCATCTTTGACCTGACCTGAAAATGACCTTAGTAAAAATTGTAGATCTTGGCCGTGCGTATCCGATGCCGTTTACCGCTTGTCGCTATCTTGCTTCGTTCTCGAGATCTCAGGGGGGGGCCGAATCGGCCCCCCCGCCAGTTTCTTGTCCCGGCGGAGCCCGCCAGGAATAGGGTTAAGGATCGCTCAGTATTCCGTAAGGAAATTGCTACTTGCTAGCGTCGCTTAATCCTTCAGGATAGCCGATGCAGCCAGTATATACGTCAATCATTATGGAGTGATTGAATCATCCCTATACTATTATTCCGTGCTCCGTATCCGATAATTTATTAGCCATATGACATATACGGCATGTAAAAACTTTGTGACGGACCAAAACAGCGTTCGCTATCATCATAGGCGCGGGAACCGGGAGGCGAGGGGGGCAGTGGGAGCAGCTTGCCCCCACTTTTGTGCTGAACTTTGAAATTAAATATTTTCGATTTATGGCATTTCTCGATATTGCGAGTGCCAAAACCGGTGATTGTGAGCCAGGGATAACAATTTGGCTATCTTAACTCAGAATTAATATTCAGCTGGGATGGTCACCTAAATGTCCACGCTGGGTTCACCCAGACTCCAAATCGGATAGACGAATAGTTCTGATAAAAAGTACCTATTGGTATCTCAACCAAGTGCCACAGTATGCATGTATCGTATGGCCTTAGTGCCACCGGTGCCACAGTGTTTGCGCTGTGCTCTTTCAGAGACCGTACCGACTGGAATTTAGCGACCGCTGACCGTTTCAAAGACTGTACGGGCGGCAGCGGGCGGTCTGATCCTCGCCTCCGGCAAGAGGGGAGACCGCGCGTCCCCCTGTCGCATTGTGCCGCTGCCGCTCGCGGGATGCGGACGAGTCTGTTGAGTGTGTTGTGCCGTCTGCCGTCTCCTCTTCGGGCCATGTAAGTCTCTGCCATGCTGTGTATCAATGAGATAATTGATCCTAGTTATTGCATTGATAGATACAAAAACCGGCGCTGAAACGTTCACTTCAATTAATGGCGATCGTCGTCGTCATTCATTTGGCTGCGGCAAATGAAAGTACTACCGGTAGCGTCTTTTAGCGTCATGCCTTGAAACGAGGCCCAGGTAAATATGTATAATAGAATGGATTCAGGGTAGTAGGACGTAGGTGCATATTGCATTGCTAAATGAACATACATACACAGGCATCTAAGCTGGAAATGACTGAACTGAATTTACTCAAAGGCTCACCAATATTCTTTGGCTGGGACTGCAGTCTAAGCCTAAGAGTAGAATTCGTGAGCCTTTGAGTAGGTATTGTTGATCAGTATATTGCTGTTATTACATAGGAATATCCGCCTTGTTACAGGAATGCAGGATGCAAGACTGGACAGGCGACGGGCGACTCAACCGCTCAAGATGTGTAGAATGTGGATGGCGGAGGAGCGGCGGCCGAGGACGTGTGACGTGATAATATCTGAAGCGTGGCTGACTCGAAAAAGTGTAGACTTATCTTCATGTAAATATGTTTTTCGGAAGTCCTCGGTTTATATTTCTCGGAGCCTCAGCTGCAACCTGCGAATGCCTAGAGCTCCATATATGTATACCCGGCCGCCTGTGGTTGGCGGCTGCTCCATTCCTGGCAATGAAAAATGGCTAAATGTGCTTGTTTTAAGTAAAAAATATACCACCAGAGACCGTACAAATGTGTTTGCTAGGGTTTGATCCTTACGGATTTATATATCGCTCATTAAGGAAGAGCCTCAAAATCCTTGAGGATTGTCGCCAAGATCCTTAAAGATTTTGCTACAAATCTTTAAGGAAAAGCCACAAAGTCCTTAAAGATTATTACCAATGTCCTTAAAGACATTGCTAGAGATCCTTAAGGATTTAGCTAAAAATCCTTACGGATTTTCCGCAGAATCCTTAAGGAATTTCTAACAAAATCCTTAAGGATTGTGTATCAATTTCGTACAAGGATTTTGTTAAGGATCGTCCTTAAGAAATGCATAGGACTGTCCTTAAGGATTTTTTCACTAGGGTCTGCTCAGCTTGAGTGTCCAGCGCGTGGGCTAGTTCCTGTCCGACCTCAACTGCCAGCTTCGCAGCAGCCAACTCCAGCCTGGGAATACGAGACGGTACCGGAGGCTCGCTGGCTCGGGTCGGAGAAGTGGTGCAGTTCGACCACTCCAGTCCAGTCTTCCCTCAGACAGGCACCTGGGAAAGAGACAGACATCCGCTCCGCACAGGCTCACAGCTTACCGCCAGCAAAGCCGGCGCACGCCCGGTGTGGTCGCCACCACACTACCGCCTATAGTGGCAGCTTGCAGCAAAAGAGGATTTTAAGATAAAAAAAAAAACAGACTTCACAGTTGAACATAACTGAATCGCTAAATTCACACTTAATAAGCTATCGGATAAGAGGACCCACATTCATCGAATAACATAGGCTACGAATAAATAAGCAACAAATTGAAGTCTACCCAGAAGCGGCCCGCCTCTATATAAAAGGCGTGAAGAGGGCCTGAGAAGAGGCGGGTGTGAGCTATCAAATGAAAAGAAAGGACAGTTTAGGAAAAGGAAAGACAGCTTCGCATCAACACACCCATTTTGAGGTTCACCAACCTTGGCGTTCCCAACACCAAGAATGTGGCCATCAGGAAGTGAGGTTACAGCACCCAGAAAATAATGGGCTGGCTCAGTGGGTTCATTAGTGTGCTGTGTCTCAGCCTTATGCACATCCACAGCTGCTCTCTTTTGGTGAGTGAAGCACATGGAGCTTAAGTGTTCCTTTCTCCCAGAACGGCAGAACTACACTCGCGTCCAGCTTCTTCGGACGGTCTTTGGTCTAGCGCTTAAACGATCAAGGATCAGGGTCTAATGCTACGATCACCCTTGCACTGCAGCTTCCCGAATCAGACGCTCCTTAGCATGACGCCCAGACTCTCAAGGGTCAGGGTGTGGTTCTACCATCACCCCACCAGCTTCTATAGCCGCTCGATGCGGTTCAGGGCCCTGTTTGGGATTATAGTTCCGGCCCCCTCCCTACCTAGGATATGCTCCGTTACGAAGCTGAGGGCTATTTTGCTCGTCGTAGGCGGTGACCCAGGAACGCCACACTTCTTCGGCGAAATTCACATTTCGATTCGTTGAGCTTGATGCCAGTCTCTTTGATGCGCTGCAGGACTGCAGAGAGGCGCTTGTCATGCTCTTTGCCTTTGCCGTGCACGATGATGTCGTCCTGGAAGAATACGACTCCCGGTAGGTCGTCCAACATCTCTGCCATCTTGCGTTGGTACACTTACGGAGCCAGGGTGATTCCCATCGGTAGGCGGTTGAAGCGGTACCGTCCGAACGGCGTCAGGAGCGTTGTGAGGTGCTTTGACTTCTCTGCCAGCGGGAGATGAAAGAAACCACTGGTGGCATCCAGCTTGCTGGAGGTGTCAGATCCTCGAACGGCATTGCTCAGCTCCACGAAGGTTGGCAGCTCGTAGCGTTCTCTCTTCACAGAGGCATTCAGCTTTTTGAAGTCAACAGTCAGTCTGACTTTGCCATTTGGTTTCGGCACAGGTACGATCGGCGCACACCAGTCGCTGGGTTCGCTGACCTTTTCGATGACACCGGTGCTTTCCAGGCGCGCAAGCTCTTCTTTGACGGGTTGCTGCAGCGGCAGTGACACTCTGCGTGCTGTCACCACGGCGTAGGGCACAGCCCCGTCTGTCAGCGTGATGCTGACCGGCGTTGTTTTCCACAGTCCAACTTCTTTGGCAAACACCTCACTAGGAATGTTCACTTCATTGAGAAGCTTTACCAGTCCTAGCTTCAGTGAGTCTTCTCTGCCTAGCAGCGGGCGGACGAGGCTGTGTGTAGCATACAGCACGACGTCTGCGACTTTCTCATTTGGAGACTTCAGTTTCGTGACAACTTTGCCTAGCACGTCCACTTGGCCACCGGGACTGTTCAACTTGATGTTCGCTTTTTGCATTCTGTGAGCCAGATTCAGTTTTTTGAGCGTGTCATAGCTGACGACAGAGACGTCTGCTCCAGTGTCTATTTTCATCAGGATTTCTTCTTCCGCTTTGCCTATCTTCAGCATGACCATCCCCGAGTTCTGTTCATGTTCCACTGCACTGACCTGTGCTTTGTCCATCTCTTTCTTCATTTCTGTGCAGCCAGTCATTTCTTCAATGAGCCCCAAATATGCATCAGACTCAGCATGTCCAGCTTCTGCTTCTCCAGCTTCTCCGCGGCTCCAGGGCGCCTCGCCAAGCGGCAGACGCCCCCGAGCTGGTCACCTTCGGAGGGTGACGCCCCCCGGTCGAAAAGGCCCCAGCCGGGCCCGAGCCATGCCCGATCTGCCTCTGCTGAAGGGAGGCTTCACCGAGAGGGCTCAGGGCACCCCCGTATCCGCTACGGGGGGAGCGCCTCCTCGGAGTTAGAGGACCTAGTCTAGTCTTTCAGTCTAGTCATTTCCTCTTTTATCCTTTTATCTTTTTCGCGCTATTGCGCTTTTTTACCAGGTGCATTTCTCTCGGTGCTTTTTACCTTTTTTGTGGTCAGTCAGGTATCTGTGTGCGCCTTTGCCTCATGTTATACGCGCCCTTTTTGCGCCTTTTTAACCACGCCTTTTATTCTACAGTGGAACTGTAGAGGCCTCCGGGCCAACTACCAGGACCTACAGTCTCTTATCCGTTGGCGCACACCCCTTGTTTTAGGTCTCCAGGAGACCAAGCTAGCGCCAAACGTTACCCTTGCGATCAAGGGTTACTCTGTTTTTAGAAGAGACTTTAGAAGAGACACCCCGACCATTGCCCATGGAGGTGTACTTTTGGCAGTGCACCACAGCGTGCCCGCACGTCAGGTTCTGCTGCAGACTCCTCTGCAGGCGGTAGCCGCTAGAGTTGATTTCAACCACCGGGAGCTGACAGTTTGTTCTTTATACCTTCCACCAGGTATAGCGCTCCCGGTGGTTGAGCTGCATCGACTTGTCGATGAGCTTCCACCTCCGGTCCTGGTAGTCGGCGATTTTAATGCCCATAGCCTGGCGTGGGGATGCGACACGACTGGCACTCGTGGTCGACTTTTAGAATCTTTTATCCGCGATGAGGCGCTGTGTATTTTAAATACAGGACAGCGCACCCATTTTGCAACACCCTCCGGTCAAACATCAGCTCTGGACCTGAGCTTAGTCAGTCCGCGGCTAGCTCAGCTTTTTACCTGGTCCGTCCATGACGACCCACTCGGGAGCGACCACTTCCCAGTGTGGCTGGAGCACCAGGAGTCCCCAGTGTCAGGCAACCGTCCACCTAGGTGGAATGCTCGGAAAGCCGACTGGGGCGAATTCCAGGCCGCTGTAGAGGCCTCTGTTTTATCCAGAGCTGACCCCTCTGTGATGTCTACAGAGGATTTTACACGTTTACTCATGGACTCCGCAAACGGGTGCATACCCAAGACGTCGAGTCAGCCTCGTCGTCCTCCGCACAGTGTGGCCGAACACCAGTTTAGCGCGAATTTAATCCCAGCGCTGCTCGGATCCACTGAAAATGGTTCTCTGGTTCCAAAACTGACACTTACCCCTCGCCGGACTTATTGGTTTTCAAAATACGCGCCGGCCGAAGGGGGGGGGGTTGGTACGACCCCCGTCGCTGTTTCGCCCCTGATGGAGCTAGAGCCCCGCGGAAAAAACGAGCGTGTGCGCCGTTACGAGACGCAGCGACTGGTATCCGATTTTAAGGTCTTAGGCCAACCTGTGACCTCTGAGGTCAGGTCAAGTGACCCAGGCGCGGATTCATTTTTTATTAATAACTTCGCGAAAAAAATGCCGCAGAGCCGCAATTTTGGTATCATCATGTTCGCCTCACTCAGGCGCGTCGAATGGTATACTTTTTGTTCGGCTGAAGTTAACTTAAGGTGTTGGCCGTGGGTCAAGGTCAGGTCAGAGTCCTCCAGATCACGAAGTTGGTTGAAGGAGGTCATGTTGCATATCATTCGATTCAGCAAGTCTTCCTGAGTCCATTGGTGGCTTTCTCGACTCGCTAGCTCAATTTAATCGGGAGTTATTGACGAAAAACTCTTATTACCCTAGTGACGTCATAAATGACGTCACGTAAGACCAACAATGCATAGTTGAAGCATCGGACCTTGCAAGGAGTGCATGAAATCACGATTTCGTGTGCTTGAGATAGTTTATTAGGCTGGAGCCTGTCCGGCCGCGCCGCCCCCGACCTTGGTCAGGTCACATAGGGCGGCCGACTAGACATGTTCAAAGCTGAGTTGACGGCAAATAGGCAAAAACTGGCAGCTGAAACTTGCTCGCTTATGTTCAGAAAGGTGCGGAGAGTTCAGCCATGCCCTATTCGTCATATCCATTTTTATCCATTTTGACATTTTTCAACTTCTTTATTAAATACTATCGTGAGAACGATACACATGCAGGGCTCTTGTTCTAACTCATTAAACTCAAAAACCATTCATTGAAAAGCTACCATGATAGCAGAAACAGCTTCATCATGAATTGTGCTATCCGGTGATATGCTATTTTCTCATATATCTTCTCGAAACTTCCTTAAAATTTACGTTGAAAACTGGACATATTTATCAGTACCATAGCCCGATTTTAGGAACCGGAGCGTGGGCCTACTTTCGGCAGGGATATAAGTCCTCAAATGGTAAAGTGGCTTAAAAATAAGGTTCTATCAGATAACTTCAGACAATTTCCTACCCACTGATAGGTATAAATAACAGTTTATCGAAAGTCGGGTTTTTGATTAAATAGGGTTGGGACCTATCTGCATGCTCTGTATGTTTTGGTAAAATAAAAAAGCTCAGAATTTTTAATGATTTAATTTAAAATCCCTTTGTTAAAAAAAATGCCTAGTTAGTTCAGAAATTAATTATTTGTGGCTGAAAACAACTTGCTTCTGATTGGTCGGGCTAATCATGACGTCACATGTAGGTATACCTATAACTGTCTGTATATTTGGCGCAGTTGAGACATACATTTTCTATGTATTTTCCTATGGTAAATCGGAGTGGTTGGTCGTGTTTTCAGTGTCTCTTTATTTTGCGCTGGTATTGCGTGGCTAAGAAGTTTTATCAAGAATGGCATATACTAAAATGTTCCTTTAATAATGGAGCTTCAATATCTGTGAGTTTTATTGGCAAGCGAAAACTGATTTCGCTGTTATTTTATCTGGAAATTACTCATTTTTTTAGGTAAATATTCAAAATATTTTACGGGAACAAGTTGGCACTTTTCTTGATTTTTGCACTCAAATCGCGTGCGATTCAACTGTATTGGAACTTGCAAAGAAGCTTGGTGATTAATTAACTGTGTTGTTATGGCACTGTTTGCAAAGCATGGATAATGAAACTCTGCCAAAGACTTAGCTACATAGCAATGCCTCAAGTAATACGCAGGAGGGACAGAATTCAGAGTCCGATCGAGAAGAATCGGTGCAAATGTTACGAAGACCAGGCAGCTCTGATACAATAGCTAGTCGTCTCACTACTCTCACTCCATTAGACCAGCTGATTCCTGACAGCACCGACTCGGATGCAAAGATGGAGCTCATCTTCCAAGCCAGAAACCAGTTCTTTGATGGAAGATGTGATGCTGCCTCTGTCTCTGCTTTGTTGGCCACTTTGGACGGGGCGGAGCTCCGCTCCTTGCGTGAGCGGTTATTCGCCTGTCATCCAGAAATAGTTCCTTCGTTTGCTGGCCGTTCCCTGATTAGGTGCAATACGGGGAGCTGTAATCAGGGAAGTAACTTTCCATATGAAAGGGGTGCAGGTGCACTCCCGTCCCCCATCCACTAGAAGTGCACCCCCATAGGCTAAGCGGCGCCCCACACGCCGCCCCACACGATTAGCTCTAGAGCAGATGGCGAGGGTGATTTCTCGGCTACATTCCATCTCGGCGTCGTGATGCTTGTGGGCTTGGAAAGCGTCCAGTCGTATGTAGGGTAGTGTAGGGGTAGGGTTGAGTTCAATAAGGTCCTTACATTTGAAAGGTTTGAACAACCCGCAATCAGCACAACATACCACAAGTTAAATAAAAAACTACCAAACTCCGCCCAACTAATATTAATAAACATTACAGCCAAACTAATGGCCTAAATAAAAATATATCTCAAATCCTAACAGTTATCGCCGGTGATGGCGCCATGAGTTGCTATTATCCAAAACAGATGCAAATAAACATGTTTGTATGTCCTATGTATGTTTGTTTTAAAAACGTTGCAGCGGCGCTGGGAACTGCAGTCTTAGATCTGGGTATGTTTGGCATCTGCAACTCTTCATAGGCACATTAACCCTATTTCGGACGGGGAGACCTTTCAGGATTTTCTTGTACAATTGCCAAACGCCGCGAGACATTCAGCTCATATTTGGCGACTTTTCCTAAATGCTCATTGCGCACATCTCAGCAAAAAAAAAAAAAATGCCGGGTCAGGTCAGGTCAGGTAACCAGAGCGGGTTTGTTGACCCCACCTCAGAAAAGTTTGCAAACACGTCAGAGCTTGAGTTTTTCACGAAGTTATTTCCTCTCATCAAGTCTTCAAAACAGTACCTGCAGTATGTGTCGTTTGTATATCTCAGAATTTTTTATCTGTGACCTGAGGTTAGGTCAGAGTCGTGACCTTTACATTGCAAGCCTATGGAAAAGTATTGAAATGCGACCTGCACCTCGAGTAAACGAGTCAAAACCACCCAATTCTTTCAGAATTATGACAAATTATCTTATCTGTAATGATCCAGGTGCCATTTACTGACAGGGACACCGGTGAGGGTTATCTGAGCCGAGATCATGTGAGGTGATATCTACCATACATCAATGCTCACAATACTTACAATATTGACAATGCTTTTGCTTACAACACTTACAATACTTACGATGAGACCAGCAAGCACTCTGCCGTTACAGTTCTAACTTCTGTTTCGAAAAACGACGTTACACACATTCGCTGCCAGCATAACATGTATTGTTTGACAGTAACAAAATACAATTGACATCTGAACCCCAAACGGACCGCCATCCACTCAAATTTTATAACCCTGACCGGTCAGGGGGCGAATGGAGTTCATTTCCTGGGCATTACACCCAGCCCTTGCACAAAATATCTCGCCTCACAGTGATCATTACAACAATAGCACCGTCTTGATAGTGGATTTCAAAGTACTTGCATCAGCTCTTCCTGCTATTGCAGACGATCATCTCCTCAGGGTAATGTTGTTTGGGACATGAACGAAGATCGTTTTCGGAGTTTCATACGTCTTCTCCACCTACTACACTCGACTTGGTAGAGCGCGACAATCGCTCTGCTTTGGAGCGCGCATGAGAGGTCTCTTCTCCGCAGCCAACATAGGTTTACGTGTCGTACGACGTAGCTGGGGTACGTCCTCTCCGCCTTGGAAACACGCAAAACCTCAAGTAGATCTCTCACTCTCCGAAGTTAAGAAGGATGACTTGCTGCCTTGTGAAGCGCGAGTCAGGGCCTTGCAACACATCGTCTCGTACGATGGTTTTAACACCGTTTTTTACAGACGGATCAAAAACACCTGAGGGAGTGGGATGTGCTTTTATCGCAGGTCGCGATACCCGCTCATTCTCTCTACCTTCTTTTGCCTCGGTGTTTTCATCTGAGCTAGTCGCCATCGAGAAGGCTCTGTGTTTTATCGAGGTGTCGGACGGCCTTTCTTACTTGATTTTATCGGACTCCCTAAGTAGCCTTTTGGCGTTACGGAGTTTTAATCCAGTTGACCCGATCGTTCAAGACATTTTAGCTCGACTTCAGTCAGTGGAACAATCGGGAAAATTTGTTCAGTTCTGCTGGATTCCCAGCCAAGTCGGCATACACGGCAACGAGCTGGCAGATGCGGCCGCGAGGCGCGCGGCCGCAGCCTCCTGCACTCGACGTCTGCCATTGCCGGCGCGTGACCTTTATTTGGCTGTGCGATCTTTCATTCCCTCTGAGTGGCAGGCAGAGTGGAGCCTACGTGGAGGCGGAAAGCTCCGTGAGGTGAAGCCGACTTTGGAGCCATGGAGGTCTTGCTTGCAAGACAACCGGTCCAACGAGGTGATCTTGTGCAGGCTCCGAATCGGCCATACATATGCCACGCATGGCCACCTCCTCCGCGGAGACGAGCAGGCCATTTGCAACGGTTGTTCCGCGCCTCTTACCGTCGCTCACGTGCTCTTATCTTGTCCACTTTTAGAACCAGACCGGACGCGCTACTTCGGCCGCATCGCTCCGGGTACCACTGTCCGCCACCTGCTGGGTGACGAGTCACCCTGGGTTTTATCTGGCAACATCTTTTCCTTTATCCGTGCAGTCAAATTCCAAGCGATTTACTCGACCTGACCCAAATCCGCTCTAGTCTCCTTGTCTAGTCAGTTGTCTATTACGACGCTCTTGCGTTGTTTTATTTTACCCTGTCTTTTTTATAGTCTTTTACTTTCTAGTCTTGATATCTAGAAAGTTTCTTCTTTTGAAACACTTGTTTTACTAGCGCGACGTTATGGGCGCAAAATGACCTTTGCAGTCGACGCGCCCTAAAGCCCCAATAAACAAACAATGATGAGGTACTGCGCTTCGGCAGACTTCTGGGAAGTGATTTCTCTTGTTGCATCTTGCACATGTTTTTCCGTACGCAGGACAGTTGTTTCTGCCGAGACGATGACTTCTGCCACAGAAGTTGCACATTCTGCCACTGGTTTCCCAGTGGGGAGCTTGGTACCGGTTTCTGTTGCCTGCGTCGTGTGCTCCCTGCACGTTCCTAGTCATTGGCTGGTTTGTCTGAAGATTTGGACGAGTGCCAACACCTTGCTGTCTTTGGTTTCTGCTTTCTTGGTTGTTTCTCCTGTTATCTGGATGGTAGTTCCTTTTGTTGCTTTGCAGATTGGGCTTTGACCATTGCACAGCATGAGCTTGCTTTGTTTCTTCTTATTTCTCCTTCACAGCCTTTTTCACTGCTTCATATTTCTTTGCGTAGTTGATCAGGTGATCCAGCTCCTGGCCTGTTTCAAGGGCAAGTCGTTCGATTAGACCAGTGTCCTTGACCCCAACAAGGAATCTGTCCCTGATCTGGTCGCGTTTCTGCTGAAACCCGCAGCTCTGGGCCATTGAGTGCAGCGCTCGGACATATTCATCGATTGTCTCGCCTTCATGCTGGTTTCGTTAATGAAACTGTGACCTTTTCACTGAACTGTTGGATTTTGGCAGAAAGTAGGGGAGAGCGGGGTGAGTTGTATCATGTCCAAGTTGTATCAGGGCGAATTGTGCCAAACTTATCCAATGGATGGCGCTCGCGACACGACCAGCCGACGAGGTTTTCCGGGCGCCATCTTTCCCTGTTCTGTCTTGTGGCTGAGTGGACGCGTCTCGAGGTGAGAGCCGATTTTATGTTTTTTTAATGTCATTCTAAAAAAATAAGTTGCAAGAAAATGTGTGTTCTGGGCATTTAGATGTGCACGAATTTGAAAGATCTCCGTAGCGGTGGTGAGGGTAGGTTCTAAGGCTGCGTGAGTGAAAACGGATTTCTCCAGCTGTCCGCTGTTTTTTTAGCACGAGGATGTTTTTTCCAAGATGGCGGCTAGGTACATGTTGTATCAGAGCCGGGTGGGGTATGTTGTAACATGTATGTATGTATGTATGTATGTATGGGTATGTTGCTTTTGATCGCGAAAGCTAAGCCCTGGCTCGCGTTTGTAGGTAGCTAGTCAATGCTCGTTCCATTCCGGCACAATGTGTTGGCTTCTTTGCTCTTAACGGGCCACTTTTGCGTCTAGTCTGTTGATGTTTCGTTCGGATTGCATTGACCTAAGTTTGGTCTAATAAAGTGAAGCCTTTGAGCATACCTATACATTGTATTAACCCCATTTAATGTTGTTGTTATGTTCAAAACCAATAGGAAGCACACTCCCTGAAACGTGAAATAGTGATACAAATTACCCCACCATGTGATACAACTCACCCAAGCCATGGGGCAAGTTGTATCAAAAACATTGTTCTATTCGGGAGACCGTAGAAGAAAAACTGGTAGAGGTAGCGGAAAAGTTACTTTGCACAAAAAAGCAGAAGAATCAAGGAAGGGGATAGTATGGAAATAATGAGTTTATCACGGATAGTTACGAGGTTATGGGTCTCGGAGTAAAAACTGATACAACCCACCCCACTCTCCCCTATGCAGTGAATTTGTCCATCACTACTTTGAAGTTGGCCCTTTCAGCTTCAGTTAGTCCAAACGAATCGAGAATTTCACCACTGTCTGGCATTCCCATGAGATACAGCAGTGAGGTAACCTGATATTCCTGAGATTCCCTATCCAATCGATGTAGAGTTCTAAACATTTTGTAGCTTTCCTTCCATTTTGGCCAATCCTCTGGTGCTCTACAATCAAATTTCTCAGGTGGTGGATAGAGAGGCATTATCACATGGAAAGTATTTCAATTTTTTTTGCTTACCTCCTGCTTTTGAGCTTGCTTTCGTCTTGAATTGCTTTTAAAATAACCTTCAATATCGGCTTGAATTGCTTTGATGCTCTGCGTCACTTTCGTCACAAAAATATCCAATCGTTTTGCTGCGTAGTTTCACTGTGAATACCCTTGGCACTTCTCTAGCTTATCGACAATGAATTTGCTGATCATTTCTCTGTGTTTTCCTCACTCGGGGCACCATGTATCGATATCTTGCAGAGAAGTTAGATTAGCCATAGGCGTAGGAACAGGGGGGGCCAGGTGGGCAAGTGCCCACCCACTTTTCGAGGTGGGGGGGCCAACCATGTGTTTTGGCCCACCCACTTTTTACTCGAGGCCCCTCGTCTCGATTTGAGAGGACGTCGTCACCTTCCCGAATAAACAAACTTGGTAAAAATAAGTTCCACGAATCCCCACGCACGGACTCCAAGGGGGCCGTGTTGGATCCAAGGAGGCCCTCTGTTCATACTTGTCAGTCGAAGCCCCTGAGACTGATGGCCTGAGAGGCCCTAGTGGATCTGAGGAGGCCCCAATATCCACACTGGTCTGGGGAGGCCCCTGACACTGGCGGTCTGGGAGGCCCCTCTATCCACACTAGTCAGAGGTCTGAGACTGGTGGGCTGGGAGGCCCCTCCATCCACACTAGTCAGAATAGGCCCCTGACACTGGTGGTCTAGCCGAGGCCCCCTACCCTCACTAGTCAGAGGAGGCCCCTCTATCCTCAATAGTCAGAAGAGGCCCCTGAGACTGATGGTCTGGGAGGCCTATCCATCTACACTGTAGTCAGAGGAGGCCCCTGAGACTGATGACCTGAGAGGCCCTTATAATCACACCAGGTAGAAGAGGCCCATGAGACTGATGGACTGAGAGGCCCCTCTATTCATACTGGCCACAGGAGACCCCCAAAACTTTCGGTCTGGGAGGTCCCTCAATCCGGCACCAGTCAGAAGAGTCCCCTGAGACTGATGGCCTGGGAAGCCCTTATATTCACACTAGACAGAGGAGGCCCCGGAGACTGATGGTATCAGAGGCCCTCATATTCACACCAGTCAGAAGAAGCCCCCGAGGCTGATGGCTGTGAGGCCCTTCTGTTCATATAACTGGCCACTGGAGGCCCCTGAAACCGGTGGCCTGGGAGGGCCCTCTATCCACACTAGTCAGAAGAGGCCCCTGAGACCGATGGTCTGAGAGGCTCTTATATTCATACTGGCCACAAGAGGCCCCTGAGACTGATAGTCAGAGAGGCCCACTCCTAATGAATCTGAGGGGGCCCTCTATCCACATTTACACTTTTCTAGGGAGGCCCCCGAGACTGATGAACTGAGAGGCCCTTTTATTTATACTGTCCACAGGAGCCCCCTGAGATTAATGGTCTGAGAGGCTCTTCTATTTACACTAACCAGAGGAGGCCCCTAGGATTGATGGTCTAACAGGCCCTTCTATTTATACTAGCCAGAGGAGGCCCTGATGGTCTCCATCGGTGGTGATGAGACTGATGGTCTGAGAGGCCCTTCTATTCAAACTAGGCAGATGAGGCCCCTGAGAATGATAGTCCGAAGAGCCATGCGGCGGCAACTGGCCGTGGCCATATTTCGGCTCGGTAGGGCCCCACAGAGCTCAGAGCACCTCAAGGGCTCCTAAGTAGACACGCTTATCCCCATAAGGGTGCCACGCCGGCTTCTGAAGGCTCCTTGTAGGCATCTAAGGGCCCTTTCCGGCCTCTAAACGGCTCCACCCGCCTGTGATGGCTCCACACCAGTGTTTATGAGCGCCACACAGCGGCGCCTTTGAGGGTCATACTAGTGTCTCTTAGGGCCCTATATCGGTGGCTCTGGGGGCCCCACACCGGCGCCTCTGTGGGCCACCACCCTGTGCATCTCAAGGCTCTATAGGTACATCTGAAGGACCCACACCGACACCTCTGAGGGCCCCACACCAGTATCTCGGAGCTCTGAATGCCCCACACCGGTGACTCTGAGGACTCACCGGCTCCTGAGAGCACCATCAAGATACCTATAAGAAACAGGTAGATCCGATGTTTGAAAGTAAAGCCCCAGTCACAAATTTGACGCACCTGTGACATTTCCTGACACCCACGTGACTATTGTATTAACTTTTGTGTTTTGCGATGTTTTGACCTTATTTAAAGTACTGAAAGCTCAAAATGTATGATTAATGTTGTTTAAAGCAGCATATTAATAATTATGTTTGTAAATTATCGATAAGCTGCTTATAGCAGGTCACGTGATTGCTACCAGATTATGTGCTCAGAAAGCATCTTTTCAACTTCGATTTTGAACAATTTTTACCTCCTTTGAGGCCAAATGATGGACGGTTTGAGGCACAAGATGAAATGCTGAATCTATTGATGCCAAAATTTGTTCATTTTTTGCATTTTTAGACTAGTATATCCTGGCTCAAACTTTGACCAGTTTGTGTGTAAACCCTATGGTGAAGGGAAAACTTCACGCCCAGCAGGCGTCATTACAGTGCTGCCAAATCGTGTTTGGTGGGGGTCGAGCACCATGTTGATGTCTAACGGCTCCTCAAGGCCACTGAAGGCACCACACAAGCTCTCACTTAGCTCTAATGTCCATGTACCGACCTCTGAGGGATTTAAGCCAGCGCATTCATAGCTCCACACCAGCAATTGTAAGGGCTTCACACTGAAGTATCTGAGGGTTCCACACCGGTGTCTCTAAGGGCCACATACCGGCATCTCTTAGGGCCACATACCGGCGTCTCCGAGGGTCCACATCTGGCGGGCACCCATCAGCGACTGAAGGTCCCACACCAACACTGTCGACTCCGAGAGCCCCATCTGCGTCTGGGAGCACCATGCCGTCTCTAAGAGCCACAGCGGCTCCTCCGTACGAAAGATGGGCGTCTGCATGCCAAAGGGGAGCGGTTCTGAGACGTAGGGCACCTACGTGCAATAGAGGGGCGCCTATGAAGCCCATAGGGGCGCCTCAATGCGAAAGAGGGGCGCCTCTGAGGCCTACATAGGTATGCATGTATATGGGCGTCCACATGCAATAGAGGTCTGCAACTTGCAATTGACCAATGCCATGGGGGTGCATTCATAAGAAACAGGGGCGCCGGCATGGCAAAGAGAGGCGCCTTCAAGTGTCCATAAAAGAGAGACGCCTATGATGAGCGCACATTGTATGCGACAACGGGGTGACTGTGGGACATATAGGGATGTCTCTGATGATATACCTATACATAGGGCGCTTATATGCCAAAGAGGGCGCCTATGAAGCTAATGGGGGCACCTGGGAAACGAGGAAGACATTTGTGTAAGGGTTTTCAGCAGGGATGCGGAGCCGTGGAAATTTCAGACGGCTCCGGCTCCGGCTCCGGAGAAAAAAATCGGCTCCAGCTCCGGCTCCGGGTGAAATGTTATGGCGGCTCCGGCTCCGGCTCCGGCTCCGAGTAAAATGGTCCGGCTCCGGCTCCGACTCAGTACATCACCTACGCAATCAATTAAATACGGGTGGAAGAAAAATTGGATTGGTTATACGCGTTACTCTTTGCCATGACCGGCTCACCGCGTCCCCGCGCAAACGCACCTCGGAGAGAACTGGCAGAACAAAGGGCTAGGAAGCGATGGCATTGGAAACGCAGTCGCCGCGAATCGGAGTTCAGTGAACCATCGTAAGCTGACACCCGTCTCGGCTGCATTGGGGGGGGGGGGGGGTGAGGGGTGGGGGGGGGGTGTGGGATGAGACGGTGCTGGGAGTCGCAGTCCACTGCACTGGTTTGAAAACAATGGCCGTCACCTGATGACTGGTCCTCATGTTCTGGGGATGCAGTAGACGTGGGGGGGGGGGGGGAAGAGCAAACAGGAAGCTGTTTGCGTACTGTGGGATACTGGGGATATTCGGATTTTTTCATTCACTTGATGGCCCATGACGTAAGTACCATATGTTTTACTGCCTTGTACTGTCAAACCGAACTAGGTCAATTATTTTTTTCCTCTTCAAAAAATAAAAAGGAGCCGGAGTCGCCCCCTTTTTTGGCGGCTCCGGCTCCGGCTCCGGGCTATATTGTTTCCGGCTCCGGCTCCGGCTCCGGCTCCGGGCAAAATATGCCGGCTCCGGCGGCTCCGGCTCCGACTCCGGCTCCGGCTCCGCATCCCTGGTTTTCAGCCTTTCAGGGGTCATGCGCCGTTTGCGGCAAATAGATTCTAAAAAAAATCGGAGGGGGAATAAGTTTAAAAAATGGTGCGGACTTTCCGCACTGTTCGCTTAAGCAGGACGAGGCAAAAGTTGGAGGCCCCTGAAAATAGGAGGCCCCCTAGAAAAGGAGGCCCCTTGACAGGGTGGCCCACCCACTTTTCATGACGTTCCTACGCCCGTGAGATTAGCCAAGTTTTCTTGTATTGCGTTGCGTAGCGGCCACACCCAACAAGCTCGGCTTAAAGGTCGAGGGGCGTATAGGTACGAGGGGCGTATCCCTACTAAACTGCTGCAACTCAGCTACTCGCGGTACAGTATCCATGTTTTAGCAGCTCAGTTACCCTCAAAGGGTTGCTCAGGCCCATGCACAGTACAGGCGATCGCGGATCATTTCATCTATCAGTGAATTTACAAGTGAGGTGACAGCTAATGAACGAAGCGAACTTGCATACTGTTACGCTGTCTCATCTCGCTGTTGCTGCCTTTTGTTGTAGAAGTTGTGCCTTTCCACGATGATGTTTTTCCTTGGGATACGAAACTTGTCGAGTGCCTCTATTGTTTTTCTCAGTTTCTTAGCAGCATTTCTTGCATTTTTCTACTCGAAATGGCTGTTTCTCTCCTGGGCTGTAAGGCCCGAGTTGTGTTGTGGTGCCTCTGCACTGTGGCCTGGTGAGAGGCGGGCGGCCGAAAACAATCACCGGAACTGCCGGACATGTATTCTGGCCGCCGCACAACAAGATCAAAATAACACGTGATCAACGCCTACGCCGCCATAACCGGAAGTCCACCCCGGACTTAGTGGTGGGCCGATGCCGATGACTAAACACAAGACGAGAGGGGCGGTGTGCGTTCTTACTATCATTGTGCCTATCGAATAAGAAACTAAGCACGACTACAACGCCTGGGCGTGAAACGTCTATCTTCTACATGTCACATTGGCGTCGGTTCGGTATTTACTATCAGCTGACGCGACTCAGGTCCTCACTAAAAATAACCAAATAAACTCGCACACTTCTGGCGCAGCTGATACGAACAGCGCAACTAAATTCAAGCCACAACAGTGCTCTCACTGTTCCCACCGCCAAGATGGCGGTCATCAGGAAGTGAGGTTACAGCACCCAGAAAATAATGGGCTGGCTCAGTGGGTTCATTAGTGTGCTGTGTCTCAGCCTTATATGCACATCCACAGCTGCTCTCTTTTGGTGAGTGAAGCACATGGAGTGTATTTAAACTCGCACAGAAAATAAACCGACTTTGCAAAAACAACGCTCGGCGGCCGCCCCGCGCCGCTCCCTCCCGCGCACGCTGTCGCCGACCGACTCGCCGCTGATACATTTTCCACAACAAATCCCAGCCGCACGCGATAACTCGCACGCGCGCCCTGCACCGGACGCGCCTCCGCACAGCGGCAACTACACCTCCCCCTGATCCTGAGGATCATTTACATCCCTCACAGAAACATCCTTGCGGAGGACGGCGGGTGCGCTGACTTCGCCGAGGAGCCACGGCAGGAGGCTCCGGCGCTGGAGCGTCGCATAACTCCGGCCCCTGCTCAACTGGAGCCGGCTGGAGGACTGGGAGAGACGGGGGATCCATCACGTAGATGGGGTCGTCCACGTCCATTTCAGCACATGGGGGCGGTTCACTATTTCTGCGCCGCAAATCTCTGACGTGTCGTGGCATACCGTCCACATCGACAACCTGCGGAGAGACCACCGCCGTGACGGTACCCCGGCGGGACGGCTCCGTGCAGCGCGTCCCACGGCGGCGCACCCACACCGCGTCTCCGACTGTGTATGGGCCTGTCTCCACCGCAGGGAGCTCCCGCGCCCCGGCCCCACCGTCCGCGGCCGTCCCTGGCGGAGCAGCCGGCAACCGCACACAGTCACTCGGCTCGTACCTGTACACGCCACAAAACGGGGCGCTGGCCACCGCCTCGCCGTCACGCGGCGTCACGTTATACAAGTGGACCGCCTCGGCGATATCGCACCGTTTTCGGGCGGCGATCACCTTCACTGTCCGGTGGCAGCGCTCGATGACACCGTTCCCGCTCGGTGCGTGGGCCGCCCGGAACCTCACAGCCACTCCCCAGCGCGCGGCGAGCACTGCAAACGGTCGGCCGCGGAACACAGGATCGTTATCACACAACAGCTCCGCCGGAGCTCCTCGATCAAAAAATATCTCCTCCAGCCGCTGAATAACGCACACACTGTCCTGCCGTCGCAGCGGCCGCCATACAGTGAACCGCGACGGCCCGCAGTCGATTACACTGAGGTACGGATGGCCCCCATAATGAGTTATATCAATGGCCAGTCTGTGCCACGTCTGTGGTACACCCAACGACCCGTGTCGCCACTTTACTGGAGCCGGGTCGATCGCTCGACAGACATCACAATTTGTCACCACGGCGCGTACCTGGTCTCTCGAGACGCGGCCGATACATCGGCGAGCAAAATACAATGTCCGTCGGACGCCCGGATGACCAGCTCGCTCGTGCACTTCAGCCACGCTCTCTGCACCATCGAGGCTCGCGTTTACAGCGTTCGGCTCGTCCGCTGTGGCCGCGCTTACTGCCGACGGTTCACCCACCGCGGCTGCGCTCACTGCCGGCGCAGCTACTCCCACTGCCGACAGCCCGCCCGCTGCAGCCGCGCTCACTGCCGACGGCTCGCCCGATGCAGCCGCGCTCACAGCCGCCGCGCTCACTGCCGACGGCCCGCCCGCTGCAGCCGCACTCACAGCGGCCGCGCTCACTGCTGACGGCTCGCCCGCTGCAGCCGCGCTCACAGCGGCCGCGCTCACTGCCGACGGCTCGCCCGCTGCAGCCGCGCTCACAGCGGCCGCGCTCACTGCCGACGGCTCGTCCGATGCAGCCGCGCTCACAGCGGCCGCACTCACTGTCGACGTCAGATCGTCTCGGAGCCACTCCCTGGGCACTCGAGTCAGTGCGTCAGCGCGATTATCCGCTGATCGAACGAGCGCCACGGTCAGACGGAGCTCCAGCTCGATGACCAGCTGACGGATAATCGCCACACGCCGTCGGATGAGCAGCTCACCGCTGGCTTTAGCACGGAGGCGCGCGCGGCCACTGATCGCGTCGTCGATCCACCGCTTCACCGTCACCGAGTCGGTTCGGAGATCGATTCTCCGTGCGCCCCACGCAACAGCCAAGTTAATGCCTCTAATAGCGGCATCGAGTTCGGCCATATTACAGCGTCGTCTCGCCTGAGCCAGCATGCGTCCTCGATCACCTCACCGTCTGTGTTTTCCAGGACCACTCCGGTGGCCAGCGAGCTGGCGTCTGTCCAGGCGACCACCTCGTCCCCGTCGACACACCACACGCCACGGGCCGGGTCGTCACTGGCGAGGCGACTTGCGATACAGTCCATCTGCACACGCAGCGCGGCGTCATCAGTGATGTCGTCCCATCCGCGCGTCAGCTCATTTACACGCCGCTTAAGCCATGCGACCGCGGGTCGAAGCCACCCACACACTGGTACGTGGGCCACTAGCTGTCCGCACCACGCGAACACAGATCGGCGAGTCACACGTTCTGGCGGCGCGCTCACGGTATTGTCCCGCTTCCACCGCAGCTGCCCGTTCTCCTCGTGCACCCGCAGGCCCAGGAGCCGCGCTCCACTGGCCGCGCGCTCCGGCGGCTTACAGTCCAGCCCAAACTGCGCGAAATGCGCCACCACGCGCTCGGCACTGACAATGTCCTCATTTACAAGGAGATCGTCCACATATGGGAGGACGGCACGCCCGATGTCGGGGTCCTGATCGAGCACAGCACGCACGACAGCCTTCATCACGAGGGGCGCGATATTCAAACCAAAACCTAGGCGGGTCAAGCAGAATCGCTGCCCCCGCACCATCACCGTCTGAAACGGCCAGAGTCGCTCCTCCAGGTGCAGCTGGAGGTAGGCACGCTTCAGGTCCACGACCGCCACATTTGCGCCGTGCCGGCGCCACTTGCGGAGCTGTTCCGCGCACACGTCGCTGTCAGCAGTGTGAGCCGTCACAAAGCCATTCAATTCTCGGTAGTCCATCACCGGTCGAACTTTCGCCCGATTGCGCTGCTCCACAGCCATTAGCGGCACCAACCCTTTCGGCGGCCCCTGCCGCCGCTCGTCATACGGCACGAGCCACCCCCGCTCTATCCAGTCGTCAAGTTCTGTCTCGAACTCGTGACGAGCGGCGGGCGGCACAGCATACTGCGGCACAGCGTTCGTGAGGCACTGGGGTCCGATCCCATCGGACCATTTCCATGCAACCGACCACTTCCGGGCAGCCGCGTTGAACTGCACCCGGAAGTCCGGCGTCTCAATGTCTGGCGGCGCACGACACACTGCTCCACAGAACCGCACCACAGAGGGGGACAGCACCGTCACGCCCCCGAGAGCCGAGATACCGCTGACCCCGAGCACCATGTCCACGCCGAGCGGCCGCTCATCCACCACCAGCGTTTCAAGCGCGGCACGATGGCCCGTCGGCGCCTCGACCGTTACACTGCCAATGCCGCTGCATTTCAGGTCGTCGCCGCTGATCGTGGTGACGCGCACCACCCGTCGTCTCCACTGTGCACAGAATGGCGCGTAGATGATGGTGTCGGTGCTCCCGGTGTCGATGAGGACCGTGCACTCTCGTCCGTCCACGTGCAGGCGTGTAATCGGCAGCGCACCGCTCACTGTCGCGCAGGAGAGAACGGCGGTGCTGACCCGTCCCCTCCGGCCCCGTTTTCCGACCGACGCGGACATCTCGCAGCGATATGACCGGGCTCTCCGCAGGTCCAGCATCTCAGCGGACGCGGCACGCGCGGAGGCCGTCCACGCGTCGGCACCGGCGGCTGGCCGGGTCCAGGCGCCGCAGGTGGGTGGCTAGCCGGCGGCGGCGGCACAGTCCGACGCGCCGCTGCTGCTGCTGCGGAGAGGCGCTCGTCGGTCAGCACAGCGCGAGCGCGCGCCAGCACCGACGACAGGTCCAGTCCATCTGCCCGGCAGCCAGCACGGATCATCTGCCGGACGCTGTCCGGCAGGCCTGCCACGAATGCGCATGCCAACGCTCGCTCCGGCACTCCTCCGAACAGCGCCGCCAGCCGGCGGAGGTCAGCGAGGAATACGTCCGCCGACTCTCCTGGCATCAGTCGCCGAGCGGCGAACGCTTCATAGGCGGCGTACTCATCGAGAGCAAACGCCGCCTGGAGGGCGTCTCTCACGGCCGTCAGCGAGCAGCGACTGGCCGCCGGCAGCTGGGACCATACGTGGAAAGCACCGCCAGCGAGGCGCAGAGGAATCACAGTCTCGGCGGCCACTCCCCTCAGCTGGCACAGCATCTCAGCACGCGCCAGCCAGCTGACCACATCTTCGGTCCCGTCAAACTCCGGTATCAGCCGCGCATCAAAAGGTGCCGACGGTACCGCGACCACAGGCTGTGAGACGGGTGCCGAGTCTCCCCGCAGGGGGCTGACCGTGGTCAGAGCTGCTGCTTAGCCGAGGTCATCTGGCCCCGGCTTTGCGGCGGCTGTGACTTCGGCCAGTAAGGGGAGTAGCGCCCCCTCGGCCCCAGCTTGACGCGCGTTTGACCTGGACTTGCTTTGGTTGCCGGATGGATTGCCTGCTGGATTGGCCCCGCAGGGGGTTGGCAGTGGCCTGGGTCGCTGTTGGACTGGGCTCCTTGGGCCCTCGCCCCGCGTCGGCCCTGGCCTCGGCCAGCAAGGGGAGTAGCGCCCCCTCGGCCCCAGCTTGACCCACGCTTGCTTACGATTTGCTCTTGGTCACTGGATGGACAGATGGTACGGCCCGACTTTTCTTGGTTTCCGTGGTTTTGTTTCTCTTGAGCGGTCTTTGTTTGCTTTTGCTTTGCTTCTCACCGGATGTCCGCGTTTCGCTCGATCACAGCTTTCTGGTTCCTTTCCCCCCTTTTTTTTTTCGTTGTTTTTTGCACCCGCAGGAACACAGCCGATTTGGGCTAGTGTAAGGGGAGTGGCGTCCCCTCGGGTACCAGCCGGTTTTACTAGGCTAGGCGAGCCGACCCGTACCCCAGGACAACGGGATCCTGGAGGTTGAGCCCCCCACCGTGCGGAGCCAGTCGCGGTGGCTGGGCAACACGCCTCTTTGGCCCTGAGTTCTGTAAGGGCGGGACACTCAGTGGGGCGCCGCACTTGAGGAGCCATTCCCAGTCGTGATGCCGCCGGGGGTGGTGTCGGAGAGGTGTCGCCGGCGGGGTTCGGGCACTTGTGCTCGTCCTCCGTCGGTGGGGCTGATCTGTCGCTGCCCCTGGCGGTGACTCGGCTAGGCGTCAAGGGAGGAGGCGGTATCCGACCGTGGGGGGTGGTGAGTCTCTCTCTCCCCCTCGGAAGGTGCCGCCAAGTCCCGTACAGTCAGCTCGGCCGTCCCAGGCCTTGTAGCGGCGCCGTTGCGGAGCGTCGGCGGCCGAGCTGGCGGAGACCAACAGACTCGCATGGATACCTTGACCAACCCCTCCTCCCCCTCTCTCACCAATCCCTCGGCTTCGGCCGATTCTCGCCCGCCGGCCTCGGCCGACGGGCGAACGTTGCACGTTCAAAGACCGAAAAATCCCAGAATCCTCATCTTCCGGAGCGCAGACAGGGAGCTGAGCTCCTTGTCGCCCTTCCAGCGAAAAGACGGTTGTGACCGGTTTGGCAGCATCGTCCGCTGCGACCGCATGCGGGACGGAGCACTTGAGGTGGAGTTCCGGAAAAGCGAAGAGGCGACGAATGCCTTAACTGCCACTCGATTCGTGTACTCGGAAGGACGTGCCTCCGGTCGGAAGCTCGTTTCTTTGCCGCTGACGGTGGAGCCACACCGCTCCAAGAACTCCTCTCGAGGAGTTATAAACTGCTTCGACTTGAGGAACGTGAGTGACGAGGACATAGCGGACGGGCTCTCGGAGTACGGCGTGACAGCCGCCCGCCGCATCCTCACGCGAAGAGGCACGGTCCCGACAAATAACATCATTCTGACATTTGACACCACCGACATGCCGAACGAGGTCCGTGTGGGGTACATCAAGGTCCGCGTGCGCCCATACGTCCCGGCACCCATGCGCTGCTATCGGTGCCAGAGGTTCGGCCACACGAAGGACAACTGCCGGGGTAGACCCACATGCTCCAAGTGCGCTTCTCAGGACCACACTGACGATACGTGCGACTCGGAGACCCCTCGATGCGTCAACTGCGGAGAGGGGCAGAAACCGCACTCCGCGTATGACAGGTCCTGCCCTACATACGTCAAGGAGAAGGAGATCAACACCATCAAGGCTACCAGGAATCTGTCATTCAAAGAGGCCCGGGAGGTATATAACCAAAATCACCCGAAGACCTCGTATGCCCAGAAGGTGAAAGTGACAAACGCTACCGATGCCTCCCAGATGAGCGTGGCACAGCTCGTGCAGCTTCTCAAAAGATTTGGCCTCACTGTCGTAGCCACTGGTGACTCCGCGGACTCTTCGGCGCCTGGTGCGCCGCCGAGTGACACAGAGCAGACTGCTCAAGAGTCAGTGTGGGGTCCACCCAGTCCCGCTCCAGCTGCGAGCGGTGAAGGAGACGATTGGACCGTCGTCCAGCGCCGACAGGGTGGTCGGCGCCCCCCGGCGCAGGGTAAGGCGCCATCCACCCCGCCCCGCCCCCGACCGCCCACGGCGGTGCAGGAGGCTCTGCGGCGGGGAGAAGAGGAGAGGAGGGCACGAGAGGCGAGGAGGGCTCGCCTCGTTCAAAAGGCCATCGAGGCTAAGGAGGCCTCTGTTGCCGCCTCCGCCTCCGGGAGTGCCAATGCGGCTGTCGCCGCTGACACCCCGGAGACCCCTCAGGCGGGGACTCGGCCCATCATGGGTCCCCCGCCGCCTCCTCCACCTCCGCAGCGGCGGCCACCACCGCCGCTGCCAGAGACGCCTGTGTCGAGGACACAGGCCGCCGCCTCGACATCCCCGTCGGGGCGGCAACAGCCTTCCGCGGCTCCAGGGCGCCTCGCCAAGCGGCAGACGCCCCCGAGCTGGTCGCCCTCGGAGGGTGACGCCCCCCGGGCGAAAAAGCCCCAGCAGGGCTCGAGCCACGCCCGATCTGCCTCTGCTGAAGGGAGGCTACACCGAGAGGGCTCAGGGCATCCCCGTATCCGTTACGGGGGGAGCGCCTCCTCGGAGTTAGAGGACCTAGTCTAGTCTTTCAGTCTAGTCATTTCCTCTTTTATCCTTTTATCTTTTTCGCGCTATTGCGCTTTTTTACCAGGTGCATTTCTCTCGGTGTTTTTTACCTTTTTTGTGGTCAGTCAGGTATCTGCGTGCGCCTTTGCCTCATGTTATACGCGCCCTTTTTGCGCCTTTTTAACCACGCCTTTTATTCTACAGTGGAACTGTAGAGGCCTCCGGGCCAACTACCAGGACCTACAGTCTCTTATCCGTTGGCGCACACCCCTTGTTTTAGGTCTCCAGGAGACCAAGCTTGCGCCAAATGTCACCCTTGCCATCAAGGGCTACTCTGTTTTTAGGAGAGACCTGGACACCCCTACCATTGCCCATGGAGGTGTGCTTCTGGCGGTTCACCACAGCGTACCTGCGCGCCAGGTGCCGCTGCAGACTCCCCTGCAGGCGGTGGCCGCCAGAGTTGATTTCAACCACCGGGAACTAACTGTATGCTCTTTATACCTTCCACCAGGTATAGCGCTCCCGGTGGCTGAGCTGCATCGACTCGTCGATGAGCTTCCACCTCCGGTCCTGGTAGTCGGCGATTTTAATGCCCATAGCCTGGCGTGGGGATGCGACACGACTGGCACTCGTGGTCGACTTTTAGAATCTTTTATCCGCGATGAGGCGCTGTGTATTTTAAATACAGGACAGCGCACCCATTTTACAACACCCTCCGGTCAAACATCGGCTCTGGACCTGAGCTTAGTCAGTCCGCGGCTAGCTCAGCTTTTTACCTGGTCCGTCCATGACGACCCACTCGGGAGCGACCACTTCCCAGTGTGGCTGGAGCACCAGGAGTCCCCAGTGTCAGGCAACCGACCACCTAGGTGGAATGCTCGGAAAGCCGACTGGGGCGAATTCCAGGCCGCTGTAGAGGCCTCTGTTTTATCCAGAGCCGACCCCTCTGTGATGTCTACAGAGGATTTTACATGTTTACTCATTGACTCCGCAAACGGGTGCATACCCAAGACGTCGAGTCAGCCTCGTCGTCCTCCGGTCCCGTGGTGGACCAAGGAATGCGGAGATGCGATTCGTGCCAGGAAGCGCGCTTTTAAAAAGTTTGACCGGAGTAGTACTACTGAGAACCTCATCGCTTTTAAGAGAGCGCGGGCTTTTGCCCGACGCGTTTTAAAGGAGGCAAAGGCTGTTTCATGGCGCACTTACGTAAGTTCCTTAAACCGTTTTACTCCTACGACCCAAATATGGGCACGCATGAAGCGCATTGAAGGCCGGTTCAGCTCTGTTCCGCTTCCGGTTTTAAGAGTGAACAACACGGACATATCTCACCCTTCAGACGTCGCAGAGACGATAGGCCGTGCACTCTATCAGCGCTGCCGAGGAGAGCAGTCCTCACGACCTGCACCAGCCGCCGTGGACTTCAGCACAGCTGAAAATTTGGTGTACAACGAGCCTTTCTCTATGGCTGAACTCACGTCTGCCATCAGCTCGTTGCGCAGCGTCTCAGAAGGTCCGGATGCTGTCCACAACGACATGCTCCGTCATCTCCCGGCAGTTGCCCTCGAGGCGCTGCTAGCAACTTTCAATTCGCTGTGGGAGACTGGCACTTTCCCTGAGACCTGGCGGGAAGCCACTATCATTCCTATCTTGAAGGCTGGCAAGTCGGGACATGACCCTCTCCACTATCGGCCCATCTCTCTCACATCATCGCTTTCAAAGCTGATGGAGAAGATGGTCAATGTGCGTCTTAGCTGGTTTCTGGAACATCACGGTGTTTTTACAAACGCCCAGTGCGGTTTTAGAAAGCACCGCAGCCCTGTTGACCACATTTTAGCCCTCGACACCGAGATACGCACCTGTTTTACTGAAAAGAAGCACCTTGGAGCATTGTTCTTTGATATTGAGGCGGCCTATGATACAGTGTTACGACACAGAATACTTTCCAAAGTACATAAGTACGGCATACGTGGCCGAATGGGTCTCTTTATCAAGAACTTTTTATCGGGTCGTCGGTTCAAAGTCCGTGTTGGCAGCCGTCTTTCGAGCAGTTTTATTCAGGAGAACGGAGTTCCTCAGGGCGGAGTGCTCAGTGTGGCGCTGTTCGCTGTGGCGATCAATGACATTGGCGACAATCTCGCACCATCTATCGGCAAATCACTATTTGTCGATGATTTCGCAATCTGGTTTTCAGCTACGACCGCCCGTCACGTTGCCAGACAGTTGCAGCTCGCTGTAACCCGTCTGGAGAGGTGGAGCGACGACAACGGCCTTCGTTTTTCAACAACGAAGACCGTCGCTATGCACTTTTGCCGCCGCCGCTGTGACGACTTAGCCTTGGGAATCAAGCTCCATGGACAGGTGATTCCTACTCGGCCGGTGGCGAAGTTTCTTGGAATCTTTTTTGACAGTCGTTTGACGTATAGAGAACATTTTAGAACGCTTCGGGAACGATGTTTTAAATCCCTGAACGTTTTAAAATGTGTCGCCCGCACATCTTATGGTGCGGACCGCAGGACCCTTCTTCTTCTCTATCGATCGATTATACGATCGAAGCTGGATTACGCTTCCTTTGTCTATGATTCAGCGAGTGAATCCAGCAAGAAGGTCTTGGATACAGTCCATCATGCAGCACTCCGAATAGCCACCGGAGCATTCCGCACCTCGCCCAGGAGCAGCATTCTTGCTGAGGCGCACGAGCCGCCACTTTCTCTCCGCCGCCAGACGCTGGGGATGCGTTATGCTCTTAAACTACGTCAATTCCCGACGCATCCGACGTACCCGTACGTCTTTTCGCGTCACATTGCTTCACCTGGTAATGGGACGAGTCATCCATTCGGAGCACGCATGAGAGGTTTATTCTCTACATCGAATATAGACTTGCGCGGCGTTCGGCGTATCTGGGGAACGCCTTCTCCACCCTGGAGAAACGCCCCGCCGCAGGTAGACCTCTCGCTTTCCGAAGTAAAAAAGGATAGCCTGCTGTCCTATGAAGCACAAACCAGAGCCTTGGAGCATATAGCCTCGTATGATGGTTTTATTTCAGTCTACACAGACGGCTCAAAAACATCCGAGGGAGCGGGTTGCTCTTTTGTCGCTGGTCGGGACACCCGCTCGTTTTCCCTTCCACCCAGCGCCTCGGTGTTTTCCTCAGAGCTAGTCGCCATCGAAAAGGCTCTGTGTTTTATTGAGGTGTCCGACGGTTTTTTCTATTTGATTTTATCAGACTCACTAAGCAGTCTGTTGGCTTTACGACGGTTTAATCCTGACGACCCGATCATTCAGGACATTTTAACTCGGCTAACTTCGGTGGAACAGTCCGGAAAAACTATCCGGTTTTGCTGGATTCCCAGTCATGTTGGAATCCAAGGCAACGAGCTTGCTGACGCCGCCGCGAGACGCGCTGCCGCAGCGCCCTACACTCGGCGATTTCCTCTGCCTGCCCGGGATTACTATCCCGTCGTACGATCTTCCATGCTCTCGCAGTGGCAAGCAGAGTGGGACTCGCGCGCGAGCAGTAAGCTGAGAGATATCAAGCCAACTCTCGAGCCTTGGTCGTCATCCATGCAAAGTAACAGACATAACGAAGTCGTCTTATGTAGGCTGCGCATCGGCCATACGTATGCCACGCATGGTCATCTCCTCCGCGGAGAAGAGCAGCCCACCTGTCGCAGGTGTACCGTGCCTCTCACTGTCTCTCACGTGCTTTTGTCTTGTCCTCTCGCTGAACCGAACCGGACACGCTACCTCGGGCGCATCGCTCCGGGTACCACTATCCGCCGCTTACTGGGTGACGAGTCACCCTGGGTTTTATCCGGCAGCATCTTTTCTTTTATCCGTTCGATCAACTTCCAAGTGATTTACTCGACCTGACCCCAATCCAACTAGCCCTCTCTAGTCCTTTCATCTAGTCAGTTGTCTAGGACGACACCTTTGCGCTGTTTTATCTTACCTTGCTATTTTATATCGAGTCTTACTTTCTAGTCTTAGTATCTAGAAGGTTCTTTCTTGTGGCACACTTGTTTTATTAGTACGACGTTATGGGCGCAAAATGACCTTAGCAGTCGGCGCGCCCTAAAGCCCCAATCAACAAACAAGGGTGCCGAGTCTGTCACATCACCAACCGGCACCGGCGCTATCACCGGTCGCGGGACGATTGTCGGCGCCACTGCACTTGCCATCACCGGAACCTGGTCCAATGACACTGTCACGTTCGTCGCCATAATGCCGAAATAGCTTGTATTTAAACTCGCACAGAAAATAAACCGACTTTGCAAAAACAACGCTCGGCGGCCGCCCCGCGCCGCTCCCTCCCGCGCACGCTGTCGCCGACCGACTCGCCGCTGATACATTTTCCACAACAAATCCCAGCCGCACGCGATAACTCGCACGCGCGCCCTGCACCGGACGCGCCTCCGCACAGCGGCAACTACATGGAGCTTAAGTGTTCCTTTCTCCCAGAACGGCAGAACTACACTCGCGTCCAGCTTCTTCGGACGGTCTTTGGTCTAGCGCTTAAACGATCAAGGGTCAGGGTCTAATGCTACGATCACCCTTGCACTGCAGCTTCCCGAATCAGACGCTCCTTGGCATGACGCCCAGACTCTCAAGGGTCAGGGTCTGGTTCTACCATCACCCCACCAGCTTCTATAGCCGCTCGATGCGGTTCAGGGCCCTGTTTGGGATTATAGTTCCGGTCCCCTCCCTACCTAGGATATGCTCCGTTACGAAGCTGAGGGCTATTTTGCTCGTCTTTTTGGGCACTCACTCTCTGGTTAAAAACCGGGTGTGCAGCAGCCCACAACAGCAGCATGTCACCTGTCGATAGTTGCAGATTTTCGAGCGCACGCTGCTGTACGGCGATGAGCGCAGCTTCCCCGGCCCCATCAGCGTCCACGTGGACTGCCATTCACCAGACTCACTGTCGAAGATATCCTCTGAGTTGGAACCCATGTACTCCAGCAAGGATTCCACTCTGTCTTCATCTGAAAGGGTATCGTGCGGTCAATGTACGCTTCCAAGATCGATTGGTAGGGTGCAACACCCGCACGATTTTTTATAACGAAAGGCAGGGGATGACGTCAAACAAGTATCCTTTTGGCATGTTCGTAGCGTTTTGGCCACATGTCAGCTCAGAGGCCACGAGATAACGTCAGCGAGAGCAGCCTTATAATGTGAAGAAATGTGCAGAGTTTCAGGTTGCGCCCCATGCAGAGCAATAACAATGACGTTTATCCGTACTGCTGTTGTCGTGTTTTAGGTCGACAGACGACAGGGATTTTTGACTGTCGCAAACTAATTAGCTGATGTGTCTCATGTGAGGGAGAACGGAGCACTTTCGTGCATGGGGCACATTCGTCCATGGCAGTTTATGGGAACACGAGTGGCTGTCCATGCTCTAGGTAAATTATGAAAACAATTATTGCTAGCATTGTCTCCCCTCGCCCCCCGTTCACTGTAGAAGACAACACTGGACAGTGGACCTGCTACTATACCTTTTTGATAAAATCGCAAAGTTGCATTCTTCGAGCGTTTTCCAAACTTTTGTCAAAACATCTATTTTGTGATTCTGACTCGTAAATGCGGTTCAGCTTTTCAAACATCACCGTGAAGAAGCTCACTCTATCCACGGAACTGTTGTAAACTCCTCCGTTCAATAAAGTTGCCATCTTTCAAGAATGAATATTGCAATATAGGTATAAAAAACAACGTTGTGGGGCATGTTCGTGCATGCGGGGGTGTAATTTTATATCTCTTTGTGGGGGCAGATACACCCACAATCCTGAAATATGACCCCACAATGATGAGAATGCACCCACAAGTCTTTTACAAAGCTACAAGCGTCCTTTCGACAGCACGGCGCCCTTTGCATGCTCTAACGGCGTCCTAACCGTCTCGCGATCCTGGATAATATAGGGGAGAGCGGGGCCAGTTGAACCACTTTTTATATATTGACATGCACAGCGAGATCTAGTTGTCATATCGAAAATTGCACAAGCCCATGAAAAAATATGCTCTTTTGGCTTTATTTTAAGATATGTAAAATTATGTTTCAAACATATTTTGCTGCCAAACACATGCTTATAAAACAGCTCTACGCCCGTTTCAAATGACCCCGATGCGAGGGTCAATTGAACCAGCCCATGGGGTCAATTGCACCTATCCTTAACAATGGGATGTTTTCCTCTTTAAGGCCACTTTCTTAAGGAGATATTTTGTCCGGTTTACTTTTCCAAATGCTACATTCAATAGGTCGTTGGAAAGCTAAAAGTGCAAAGTTCCTCATAATAGGTGACATAAAGTACATAGACTATGGTAAAATGGGCGGATGAGGAAAATGAGAAATATCTCAGGCTATAGTGTGCTTTCAAGCAAAAGGCTGGAGAAAAAGGGGTCAAAAATTGAGCTCTATTAAACTACTATTTCAGTTTAAAAGCTCATTTCAAAGGTGGACTATTTCCTTTAATGTTTACAGACCCTGAACAATAACCATTGCAAAGGTCACCGGGGTCCATTGAAACGGCCTGTGGCCCTGTTTCAACTGACCCTCAGAGAAGCGTTTCAATTGACCCCATCCGCTCCCGCCATCTCGCACGCGCCGTAAAGCACATGTCAAACGAGCTGGAGGGACGGCATCATGCTGACTGAAGGGCCAAATAAGGTGTTATTCCGGAGCCAGGAGTTCTTCTTTCAGCAAACAAAGGTATATGAGATATCACAAAATATTCATAAAAACGATTTCTCCCAAACGCCCCTAAAAAACACAAAAACAAGTGTCAAATCAAAATTACCGTCCGTTTGCCGCCCAAACACCGTTGACAAAGGAAGTGGTCGAGCGCGGATGCGCAGTGGTGTCGGCAACGCCATATGTTGCATACTGTTGAAAATAAAGCCATGTTTCATCTGACCCCGTGTTTCAACTGGCCCCGCTCTCCCCTAGAGTTTTTAATCACTCGGCGCCCTTCTGGGAGAATGGCGCCCTTTTGACAGCACCGAACCATTCACATGGTCTAACGGCGCCGTCCGTATATCTCACGCCCTTATATGCCTCTGTCCACCGTGCATCTCTTCTCTCGAGTGTTCGGCGCCCTTCCATGGCTTCTCAGCGCCCCTGGACCACATAGCGTTTCCAATCACTCGGCGCCCTTCTAGAAGAATGGCGCCCTCATAACCGTCTGGCGCCTCTACGTCCCCACGAACTTAACATTACTGACTGTGCGGCGCACTTCTGATCTCTCTGCGCCCCTGGATCATGTAGCATTTTTGGAAGCGCTGTCTCCCTGCGTCCTGGACTTGCCTTCCTCTGGAGTCCTGGAAGTGTTGTCCCCTGGAGTTTCGGACGCGCCTCCCCTCGGTACGAACTCTGGTGCAGTCGGACGCAGCTGCGGCTTCCCTGCGCCCATCTCGAACATGCGAGACAGCGCGTCCACGTGTGGAATCTGGCGTCCCGGCACGTGCTCCACGGTGTAGTCGTACCGTACTGATGCAGCTGCTCGATCCACCTGAACAGTCGACCGGATGGGCACTTCGAGCGCTGCAAGTACTTCAGAGCTTCGTGGTCAGTCCGCAGCAGGAACGGCTTGCCCACCAGGTAGTGATGGAACTTAGACGTTGCTTTCACCACTGCACCCAGCTCGCGTTCGGTGACACTCCAGTTCTTCTCCGTTGGGGTCCACTTCCCAGAGGGGAAGGCCACTACACCAGTAGACTGGCCTAGCTCAGCACCCCAGCCTGTGCCGCTCGCGTCGGTGGTGAGCACAAGTCGTCTGTAGGGTCTGGGCTCTGCAGGACCGGATACCACTGAACATCTTTCTTCAGGTTCTGGAACTCCTCTTCGCATTCACCCGTCCACTTCCACGGCGTCTCCTTTTGAAGTAGGTTCGTGAGATGCACCGACTTGTCCGCGAAACGTGGTATGTACTGTCGATAGTACCCTACCATCCCGAGGAACCGACGAACTTCTTGCAGGTTGCTCGGTCGCGGCCAGTGCTTTACCGCTTCCACCTTGCTCTGTGTTGGCCGGATCCCTGTCTCGTCCAGCTGGTGCCCCAAGAAGTCGACCTTCTTGACAGCCACCTGGCACTTGTCAGGATGCAGCTTCAGTCCTGCCTGTCTGAACCGGTCCAGCACCTGTTTCAGCGCAGTCAGGTGCTCTCCCATGGAAGGGCTATAGACGATGACGTCGTCGAGATACACCACTGCTGTCTCCCAGTTGAGGCCTTTCAGTACGTCTTCCATTATCCGCTAGAACATCCCAGGGCTCGTTTTGAGCCCGAACGGCTGACGCGTCCACTGCTTGAGGGCATACTCGGAGGTGAATGCAGTAACCTCTCTGGACTCAGGCGCAATGGGTACAGCCCAGTAGGCAGATCTTCAATCCTCGGCAGAGGATAGGAGTCGTGCTTGATGACGGCGTTCACGGCTCTGTAGTCACAGCAGATCCTCACTCCACCATCTTTCTTCTTGGTCATCACGATGGGTGAAGACCAGGGTGACGTAGAGTCTTCGATGACACCCTGTTCTTGCAGAGCGTACAGTCTCTCTTTCAGTAGCGCTCGAAGATGGAGAGGTGTGCGGTAGGCTCGTTGACGAACAGGTTCCTTCCCAATCGTGTTGATGACAAGCTGATGACCCCCCTTGTTTCAGATGTCCTCAGGTGACTGGGAGAACACATCACTGTACTCCTGCAGTAACTCGTGGAACAGGGTCCTGTCGTCTGGATCCAGGTGGTCCACGGATGGCAGCTTCGGGTCCGGCTTCTATCTGTCTCCTCAGGTTCCTCCAGCGGCTTCCACTCAGTGATGCTCTCCTGAGTCCCCAGCACCGTGCCTGCAGGGATGACCACATCCTCTTCACTCAGGTTCAGGATCCGGACTGGAACGCCCTTGTGAGCCAGGTGCACTGCAGTTGCCACACTCACTCCTTTAACTTCTTCTGGGTAGAAGAGGACAGGTTTCTCTGCTGCCACACGCCTGATGTTGATGAAGGTTTCCGACCTAGCAGCACAGGAGACTTGATTTCTTGTTTTGATGGGCAGCTGAGTGTTAATTTTCCTGCCACCCACCACCAGGCTGCCAGAGGCACACTCAATAGTAGCCCCCACCTTCTGCAGAATGTCAATTCCCAGCAGAGCTGGATCTGTGAGGTCACGAACCACCACGAAGCTGGACACGGATTCCACATAATCGATGTTGACGCAGACTTGTGACCTCCCAACTGTAGTCACGACACTCCCATTCGCTGCAATGAAGCGATCCACTGCTTGTTCCACCTTCAAGTGCAGGAGACGCCAACTCGTCACTCAGAAGACTGTTCACACTGCCAGTGTCAACAACTGTCAGAGCATCAGCTCCTTCCAGCTGAACCACAGTACGTACCTTAGCAACTGGCTGTTGAGTACCCAGCCGCTTCACTGTCCTTGAAGTGGGACGGGCACTGCCTGGTGCAGAGGGGCACTGACGACGGTAGTGTCCACGGCCACCACACTGGAAACACTCCACCCCAGCTGAGCTTCTGGGTTGGCTGGTGAGCTCCTCCTGTCCAGGGGTCACTGGCTGCTGAGGCCTTTCCTCTCCAGGGCGAGGACAGGCACTGGCAGAACGACAGTTCACGGCAATATGACCCACCTTGCCCACACCTGAAGCTGGTTCGCTTCCTGACACCAGCTGCCAGACTTTAAGTCGGGTTCACCTTCCTCACCATGATACTGGAGGCTCCCATGTCTTTCTGTAGCTGTTCTGTTGTCTTTATCTTCTCCAACCTCCGAATTAGTCCTTCCTTCGTGGTCGTTTCATAGTCCAAGAGTCTGAGCCGCCATTGTGAGGGAACTGACCTCGTCAGCTGTTCAGACACCAGCTGCTCATGACCCTCAGGGCCCAGCTCAGGCATGGCTGCTCGGATCATAGCCTGCAGCTTGGAGACGAACACCCTGGGCTCATCGGTCAGACATTTTCAGCTCATAAAAATCATGCAGGCAAGTTTTACGTCGTTCAGCAGGCATCAGCCTTGCCAATATCTTCTCTTTGGCCTGTGCCAGCGTTTGTATGTGCTCACCATCCTCTAGTTCTCTTGCCAGCCGGTCATGAGTCTGCGAAAAGAGGGCAGGGAGAATGGCTAGCTGACACTCCTCATCCCACTTGTTGGCTCTTGCCAGCCTCACAAAGCCTCGCAAATAACTTTCAGGGTCTTCCCCCTGGTAGCTTTTTGGTTTCATCATTGCACTCTCCATCCAGTACAATCAGCACTTTGTTCCAAAGATTTTAACCCATTGGTCACTTTCGGTTCTTCTGGCTCCCGTTCACTTTTTACTTCACTCATCCGCACGTATCATAAATGCCAATCTCTTTGTTTCTTCTCAGAGTATGGTTTATTCACATCCCACCGCTGATGTTAATTGTTACGTCTTCACGTAATCTTTTTCGTTTTTATTTCCAAGTCGTCGTCCCAAAACAGCTTCATCGGTACACGCAACTCAACCGCCACGTCACCACACCGCACCAACGCCCATCATGGTCGATTTCCGCTCAATCCGCCACGACCATGGCGCACCAACACAAAATAATGGCGCACGCGCTAACAAAGGCGGTCATATCGACAAATCCCTTTCTGGAGACCGACAAACGATGTCTATCGTTACATATCAGCTCGGATTGGCTATGTTGCCGTTTCTGAGGTGGTCGGCCATTTTCAGAGCGCAGCCTGGGGATGTCGATCGTACGTCGCCGACACAAACTCGACGTCTGTGCGCATCCTGGACAGAAACCGCACAGTGCCGTGCCGCCGGTGGACGTACAACACCTCCGAGTACACCAACAATGTCGTCATTGAGGTAAGACTCCGTGTCAGACAAAGGAGGGCGGCTAATCAGCACATGCTGAACTCGCCCGCTTACGATATTTATGGGGCCCATAGCACCACGCAGCACGCTGACGCGCCTCTCAGCGGCCTTTTCCTTCATTCAGATGTCGGTTGCGGGGTTGTAGGGTGTGCGTGGAGAAAATAAATGCAGACAAGGAAAATGTGCCAATGCAATGTATGTAGACAGCTGACAGCTGGAACAGGACGTTTCCCAAGCGCATCAAACACCACAAGCGACGTTTTGCGGTGTTTTAGGCATCTAAAACACCACAGCGTGTGGTACCTATTTTAGATGCCACACGCTGACCGCCAGGTGTGAGGTCTGACCCCGACTAATGGTGTTCGCCTGTGACCCCCGGTGGGTCCTGGTCTGACCGCCAATGGGTCCTGGTCTGACCGCCAGTGGGACCTGGTGTGCGATCGCCGCTGGCTGCAGATGTTCGCTCAGGCCATCTACATGGTCGGCATCGGCTGCGGCGTCCTCTTCTGGGGCGTGTTCGCCGACAGGTGAGTGGTCCCGCTCCGGTGACCGCGACCTCGACCCGGTGACCGGCGAGCCCTCTTGTGTTTAATGGCCGGTGGCCCTCCCCGCTACGTGCAGTGACCGGTGGCGCTCGCCCGCCGCGTTCAGTGACCGGTGGCGCTCGCCCGCCGCGTTCAGTGACCGGTGGCGCTCGCCCGCCGCGTGCAGTGACCGGTGGCGCTCGCCCGCCGCGTTCAGTGACCGGTGGCGCTCGCCCGCCGCGTGCAGTGACCGGTGGCGCTCGCCCGCCGCGTGCAGTGACCGGCGGCCCTCCCCGCCCCAGGTACGGCCGTCGGCCGACGCTGCTGCTCTGTGTGATGCTGGCCTGTCTCTCCGGGAACGGCTGCGCTGCCGTCAACAGCGTGCAGCTGTTCCTCGTCTTCCGCTTCATGATCGCCTTCTGCGGCATAGGCGCCTACTGCGCCTGCTTCGTCACCTGTGAGTGGCAGCGCGCCGCCGCTGGACACTGGCGCTGGCAGGGGACACTGGCGCTGGCAGGGGACACTGGCGCTGCAGCAGGGGACACTGGCGCTGGTACCGGTGCACCCGTGGGCAGCTGGAAACGATCAGGCATTGTCTTGAGATAATATTATTTTCATGGATGCTTACTACATCTTTGCTTCTTAGACCTAGGGTGCTGTTCAACACCTGTGTTCAATAACGCGGCGATCCGTCCCGAAGTGACTGGTGCCGCGTGGCGCTCGCTCTCACAGGTATGGAGATGCTCGGGGACTGGTGGCGCGTCGTGGTCGGTATCGCCTTCTGCATGCCCATGTCGCTGGGCTATATGACGCTGGCGGTGCTGGCCTACTTTGTGCGCCACTGGAGGGCGCTCCAGGTCGCCGTGTCGCTGCCCGGCATCCTCTACATGGCTTACTACTGGTGAGAACCGCCGCTTGCCTACTACCCGTAAGAACCGCTGCTCACAGGGCCTAGTACTGGTGAGTCTGTACCTATCGCCGGCACCTAGGTAAAGCGTATCGCCACAATGGGTGTCCACCAGCACGTTTCAGTGCAATCTGCCCATTCGATGTGGGTGCTATTGCAAGCGAAACGATGCTGGCACCCCCATGGCTAGTGGCCTGTGGCATGTGCCGTGGCAGTCACATCTGCATCGCAAGTGATTGAGTTGATGATTGAAGGGATGGGCTATTTGCTAGGTACTGTTCGTCTCTATACAGCAGACCCTTTGTCGATCGGTCGAGCGGTGGCCGAGATATATAAAGGCTACAAGGGCGTGTGGTCAGGCCGCCCGTACCACGTGACGGGCTGGCACTCGTAGCGGGCACTCAATCCATGCAGCTTCGCGTGACGGTGAACCCATGGTCCAGACGATACTCACGAGCGCCCGATACGCGGCGTTCCAGGGTTGTTCCCGAGTCGCCGCGGTGGCTGCTGTCGCGCGGCAGAGTGAACGAGGCCGTCACCATCATGAAGAGGGCCCGCCTGTATAACAAAATGCCAGTCCTGGATAACCTGCTCACTACTCAGGTCAGTCAAACCAAGGCCTTACATAGGAGGTTGAATGGTTAGCCGTTTGTTTACATCGGTGACCTTGAATGATGACGTCAGCGGGTGTCGACCAATCTTCGCCAATATTTATCTTCGAGTATTTTATCCTCTAAGGCAGTTCGATATTAACCTTTGGGCTCCCTTAGAGCCTAAAATGATTATTTACTGCACAGCAATGTCTTAAAAATCGACAAAACCTTTACACCCCGTGGCGTCGTCTGTCTCCTGAGCCCTCCCTATGTTGCAGCATAGATAGAACCGTAAGCGCCTGAGTCAAATCACGCATGGTGACTGGGCTGAAATGCATGAGAAGATGACAGGGTTTGAATTATTGAAGCCGTACCTAAGCATGTTATGAAACATTGCAGCTGGTCGCTGGCCTGCGCTCCCAGCCCACTGAATCCGCAGTGTCGCGGTGGTGTGACCGTGTCACTGAATCCGCCGTGGCGCGGTGGTGTGACCGTGTCTCCCAGCTCACTGAGTCCGCAGTGGCGCGGTGGTGTGACCCGTGACCGTGTCCCTGCTCCGCGCTCGGCAGGGCCGCGCCGAGCCGGGCGAGGCGACTCCCGCCGGCTGCCGGCCGCTGGCCGCCGACGGACGCATGCTGGCGCTGGTCGGCTGCCTCTTCGTCTGCTGGCTCGTCAACAGCATGGTGTTCTACGGCATCCTGCTCAACACGGGCGACTTCGGAGACAACATCTACATGAACGCCTTCCTTGGAGGTACATATCACAGCCCGAACAAGCGTATTGCTCAATTTAGGGAGATTAATGGTTTGAGATCCGATCTATTTATTTAGTTGAAGTAAATGGTTTAACTCTGGGTTATAATATAGTTTGCATCCGAACATACCAAATTACCCTGTTCACCTCCTTTGGTTGAGATGCCTATGAGCCGCTGGAAAATCCACGATCAGTATCACTCTTCCCGGCTCCAGTGATTAGTCGAGCGGCCAGTATGTGTCATGTGTGCACGGTAGCCAGTGCCGTTCAGTGTGTCGCCGCCCGTCTGTTCTGCCTCGCTCAGGAGCGGTGGAGATTCCGGCGTACGCCGCCTGCATCTACGCCATCCTGCGCCTGGGCCGGCGGCGTCCGATCGCGCTGGCCATGACCGTCGCCGGCCTCAGCTGCCTGCTGACGCTCGCCTTCGACCCAGGTGAGCCGCGCGCTGCCGGCACTGCTCACGGCACCTGCCGGAGACACTCGGCAGCGTCAGACGACCCCGCTGGCGCCGCGAACTGGCGATGGCACTGAAACGGAACATACAAACAGTGGTACCCGCCCCTCGGTTTCTTAATGTACAGCCGTCATCGTGTTGTACCCCACGCTGACACCGCTCGACCGGCTGTGTGACGCTCCTCTGACGCTCTCTTCTCCGGCAGCGGCGTGGCAGCGCGGCTGGCCGGTGGTCTGTCTGGGCCTGCTCGGCCGGTTCGGCATCACGGCCTCGTTCGGAGCCATCTACGTGTACTCGGCCGAGCTGTTCCCCACGGCGCTGCGCAACACGGGCCTGGCCGTCTGCTCAGTCGGCTCGCGCTTCGGAGGCATCCTGGCGCCAATGCTGCAGCTGCTGGTGAGGGGGCCGTGGGGGAAGGTGGGGTAAGGTGGACCAGCTAAGGTTTGAATGGCCGGGTGCAACTGTACCCCATGTGCCCCTGTACCCTTTGTAGTCCGTGTGACTATATCCCACTCTGGCCCCGGTGTAACTGTACTGTGTCCCGATGTGAATGTACCCCACTCTGGCCCCGATGTGACTGTAACCCACTCTGGCCCCGGTGTAACTGTATATGCCCCACTCTGGCCCCGGTGTAACTGTACTGCGCCCCGGTGTAACTGTACCCCACTCTGGTCCCGGTGTAACTGTACTGCGTCCCGATGTAACTGTACCCCACTCTGGCCCCGGTGTAACTGTACCGTGCCCCGGTGTAACTGTACCCCACTCTGGCCCCGGTGTAACTGTACCCCACTCTGGGCCCGATGTAACTGTACCGCGTCCCGGTGTAACTGTACCCCACTCTGGCCCCGATGTAACTGTACTGCGCCCCGGTGTAACTGTACCCCACTGTGGCCCCGGTGTAACTGTACCCCACTCTGGGCCCGGTGTAACTGTACCCCACTGTGGCCCCGGTATGACCGCGCAGAGGGACGATGTGCACCCGTCTCTGCCGGTGGTGGTGTACGGCCTGTCGGCGGTCGGCTCCGGGCTCTCGGTGCTGCTGCTGCCCGAGACGGCCGGCCGGCCGCTGCCGGAGACCGTGGCGGACGTGTTCGGCGACACACGCAGGTCAGTGGGCGGACACCGCTGCCAGAGACTGGCCAGCGACCGCTGTCAGAGACTGGCCGGACACCGCTTCGGCGATGGGGCTGTTGTCAGAGACTGTCAGTGCCTGCCAGAGACTGGGACTGTTGTCAGAGACTGTCAGGGTCTGTCAGAGACTGGGACTGCTGTCAGAGACTGTCTGGGTTCTGTCAGAGACTGGGACTGCTGTCAGAGACTCAGAATTTCTGTCAGAGACTGCCAGGGCCTGTCAGAGACTGGGACTGCTGTCAGCGACTGTCAGAATTTCTGCCAGAGACTGGGACTGCTGTCAGAGACTGTCTGGGCCTGTCAGAGACTGGGACTGCTGTCAGAGACTGTCAGAAACTCTGCCAGAGACTGGGACTGCTGTCAGAGACTGTCAGGGCCTGTCAGAGACTGGAGCTGCTGTCAGAGACTAACAGAAAGAGCCGTTCAAATAATCAGACTGGTGCTTTATCCATACATATTTCGTATTGCGATCCTATACATTCCTCGTATGTTATGTGACCTTCACATGTTTGGCTTTCTGATGGGATGAGCCCAGGTACTTTGTTATTGTCCAAAAACGCTACCAAGTCCGGCTGACTTGGCCGTTCGGCCCGATGAAGCTCTCGGTGGTTATCAGCGCAGTGCGGCAGCCTGCAGGGTTAGGTGGCCGTCACTACCTGATGTGATAACTGTCTTTTGTGCCGACATTTCCTTTTACCTGCTGAATAAATATTGTATAGGTAATATGTTCATTTCCCTCTCTACGTTAGCACCTGATGCAGCGCTGCCAGCTTGCCTGTATCTCTGACGATATCTACTATTCTTCTCTTGGCTGTTACGTCACATAATTTTCTACGCGCCAGACCCGTGTTGTCACAGAGCGTTTTTCGCCAGGTCTGAGACTCACGACACAACAGCTGAGCAGCAGCCCCTGGACGGCCCAGGTATAGGTCACCCGGAGCGGGCGCCGGCGTGAGGACATCCAGCCGGTACAGGTCACTGTACCAGCCCACCCGGTCTCCTGGTACCGGCCGGTACAGGTCACCTGAACGGACAACGGCCGGTACAGACGACTGTACCGCCCGGTCTCCTGGGGCCGACCGCTACAGACGACTGTACCGCCCGGTCTCCTGGGGCCGGCCGGTACGAGTCACTGTACCACTCGGTTTCCTGGTACCTGCTGGTACAGGTGACTGTACCGCCCGATCACCTGGGCTGACCGGTTCAGGTCACCTGAACGGAAGCCGGCCGGACATTCATGCCAAACAGGAAGGTGTGTTTTTGTAACCGATTGTGACCGATGGCGGGAAAGTGGCAGCCGTCTGTTCAGGCCGGAACGTCCAGCTCAACACACTGTAGACGCCGTGACGTATGCCTGCAATATAAGCAATGCAACCTGGTTACTCAGGCGAGCTTAATTAGGGTTGTTGGTTATCAAAGTAGGTCTGTTAAAAATGTCGTATAGCTATGTTGAATATTCAAGAAATATGCTACCTACGATACGCAAATGTTTTATTGTGTGTGACAAAAAAAAAATATATTGGTACTTTCTTTGTGCTAATGATATTTCTTGAAAACTTTTTATCCGTGATTGATTTCAGAATGCATTTGCATGCATACCGTTCGGTGGAACAGCGCAAACATGTAAAGTGACCGAATGCGAATAAACAATATGTGTGGTGGTATGCACACTTTTACCAGTATGCCGCCTTTTGGGACGATAAACGACCGAGTGCGAGTGTGAGTCCTGTACATGCGCTAGTGCGCATGTACGCACGTGCAAACGGGGTTTCAACTGACTTTTTCCCGGCACCCCACACACCGATCCCTAACCGAGTGCCAGGTTTGAGCGCAATCGGTCCAGCCGTTCTCGAGACCTGGAAACGATACCTGCACGAATGCACGTGCAGTAGCACCCCAACCGTGACATTTGGATATGCGTTGCCCGCAGCCCGGTTGGTGTCTTCCCACATGCCAAGATTCAGCGCAATCGCTCCAGTAATTAATTGACGGGATAACATGTACTGAGAATAAACTTGACACCTCTAAACTTTGCATTCTGCACTTGCAGTGGGGCTTACCTACACATGGTTTACAAGTTTTATCAGTGCTTGTGCAAGGATCCTGTTTAACCCGCGCCCCACTGGGGGGGGGCTATTTATAGCCCCCCCTCCCGTTTTTCTGCAATAACTTCCAAACCGCTTGACGTATCGACGCCAAACTTTCAGTACCTTCGGCTGCATCAATTTGACACCTTGTGTGAAAAATTTTAAATTCGTACCTACCATAGGTCGGCCGGAAATGACGTCAGAGTGACGTCATGTTCGGCCGATTTCGACGCAAAACATTGAACCACGGCAATCGCTCCCAAGAGCTCAGTTTTTAAGCTAGATCCAATTTCTTTGCGTGAGAGGACTCAGAATAGACTGCGCTATCAAACTGCTATCTCGGATTTTCGAAATTTTGAAAATTTCGAAAATTTTAAATAATAAAATTCAAAATTTATATTTTTACATTTTTTTCAAAAAGTTTTTGACTTTTCGAAAAAACAGAATATATGTGATAGAACGCATTATTATGACTACCTCTAGCAAGTTTTAGCTAAATATTTTCAAAAATGGCCAGGTTATACGAATTATTGCAAAAAAATAACAATTATTAATTTTTCAAATCAATTTTTCAGCACGAATTTGACATCGTACGCCAATATAAGTAGCACCATCGTGTTCCTGAGCTCAAACTGCATCGAATAGACACCTTTTTTGTTGAAAAATTTTCACTTCAAAATTTGACCTTTTTTGACCTGAAAGTGACCTGACCTAAGCTAAATTTGACTCAAAATGACCTCGCATGACACAGACGACATCAAATTCGAAATGTTTGGCCTAAATGGACCATAAAACATGTGTCACGTGACCGACGGATGATATAATATTTTCGTGACCTGTGATGACCTGACCTTGACCTGAACATCAAAGTACAAGTTTGGTACCTTCAGAGTATCTAGAGCATCTGTTCACGAGTGTGTGAACCAAAAATGAGCCTGATCTGACTTGTAAGACGGCGGCCAGAGCCCAAAACGTAAAGAAGCCAAAATGCTAATAATTTTTATTTGACCTGACCTGTGCCGTCATCAGTGACCTCGAGGTCAATAAAATTAGATTTCGCTCGACAGTTTTTCCGGGGCTATCAGACGCCGTTTGAATTTTGACGATCGGCCCAGTAGTTTCGGAGTTAGGAGGGGGGCTATGAATAGCCCCCCCCCCCCCCCCCCCCAGTAGGGCGTGTTATACGCAGACCCCAGTGGGGCGCGGGTTAAAGCGTTTTTATAGTTTAATGACCTTGTACTCGCAGCTAAAAAAGTTACAGGAAAACACATGTTTCTTTCGCTCGTGCACCGACGGGGTTTGCGCCAACTTTGCACCGACGGGAGGAGTTGGGTGGGGTGGGAGTTCCAAGTACCAATTTCAACCAAAAAGACAAAACAATAGATGCAGAACTTGACCCATGATCTCAAACACACACGGTTAATCAGGCGTAAGATATCAAGCCTTGACAGTACAAATGGCAAATGACAAATGACACACACGATACCAAATAACGATACCAAATTATCGTGAATTTTGAATCGTGTCATTTTGTTGGTTTGACGAAGGCTTGTATCCGAAAGCCCACCACATTAAATATACATTTTGGCATTGTTTTTACTTCTTCGAGGAAAAGGTCAGTGATCCTTCAAATATTTATTCTCGCTATGTTCCTCGGTAAAGCACTTCACACCAGAAATTCACAAAGGTGTAAAATTAGTATGAAATTAGTATATAGTATAGTAAGTTATCCCTCACCCGTATAGGGGGGGGGGGGGTCGAACGGACCCCCCCCCCCATGATTTTTCGCGAATAACTCGCGTAAAAAGCGGCCGATCGCGACGAAACTTTCAGTACCCTCGCGTTCATCAATTTCACACCCACCCTGAAAATTTCATGACCCTGACCCAAATGACCTTTGACCTGTGACCTACTTTTCGAGGCCATGTTTGGCTGGAATCGCGATTCGGCGTATGTCGGCTCGCATTAGCCGCGCGTTTGCAGTCTTTTCGTGGTTTCAAGCGTTCAAACATGTGATATGATGTTGCCCCCATGCATTAGGGTGGGTGTCAAGGTCACCTGAAGGTCAGGTCAGGTCATTGACCTTTGATGACCTCGGTTCACTTTTTCGATTTTTACATGTTTCTAGGCCAGTTTTTGGAGCTGAATTCGAATTTGGCAACCATATGAACATTTACGAAGTAGTTTTGGTGCCTTCGTAACATGTTACGAAGCTGTCAGAGGCGGTTGCCACCTACTACGAATACCCTTACTGGTTGACCTGACCTGACCTGACCCGACCTGGCCTAAATACATGAAGACATCATCTGTGATCAAAACTAACATGATATTCGTGATCAGCACCCCGAAAACCCAATTGCAGCCACACTTTACGACGTTCTAACAGGTCCCGATTTTCCCGCCTTTGGGGTCATTGACCTGACTGACCTGACCTGCAAGGTCAACCAATGACCTAGGACCTTAAAATTGGGTATCATCGGCTTCCTCTCGTCACGGGCAACACGCTCGTTTTTTCCGCGAAGCTCTAGCTCGATCAGGGGCGAAACGGCAAGGGGGTGTCCAACGGACCCCCCCCCCCCCTTATTTTTTTTTTCTACGCCGCCACCCATGAATAGGTGACCAGGAGTGCGCCCTCCCTCTATCCCAGCGACACACAGAACCTTACGTTAACACCAGACCAAACTTAATATGACAAGTCGCGGCACTCCCTGCTAAGAGTAAGGAAAAAACAAAAGAAAGCAAATAGCTGTGGAGTGAGCATGCTGTTAATATGTTAACATAAGAGAAGCAAAGTGGTCACAACTGCAAACAGTTAGTGACTGCCCTCCTACACCCCTGAAACGCCCACAGATATACACTCATACAGGGTAATGTTAGTGGGAGGAAGGTGATAGAGGGGGAGCAGTCATACAAATAAAGTGGATGGTTGAAGGTGATCTTTCTGGTCAAATTCGAGCAGGATCAGTTACTGAACCCCTGCAGGGCCGTCCAACTAAGCAAGGCTTGTTGTCGGACAGCCCACAGAGGCCAGTTCCGAGGTGACAAGTGTAGAAATAAAATTTAATTAAAATAAAAAAGTAAATAAGTAAATAAGTCAACATAACACAATCGGGAGGTAATGTCAAGAAACGCCAAGAACGAAAGACAAAATGTAAAATAAAAATAAAAATAAGATAAATTTAATCAAAATCAAATTAAGTTTAAATCAAATCAAAAAGAAAGAAAGAAAGAAAGAAATCAGAAATAGGAGGTAACGGGTAATAGAACTACCCGATAACCAAGATGATTTTCAATTACATTATCACACAAGGCATATCATCATGCAAACTGAATTGAATGAATCAATGATACTGGTTAAGAAAGAAACTTTTGGAGAGCTTTTTAACAACTGATTTCGAAGCTGGTACCTACTGTACGTTCGCGGCTGGAAAAACACCAATACGGGCGAGGGTTAGGGTAACTGTGGGGAAAACGCACCCCTGGGTTAAACGCCTCCCCTAAAAAAAATCGTATTTCTTATTGACGGATAGGTGTTTTATCCTGTCTTTCAGAACAGTCAGCTGCTTGTTTACGACTTACGTAGGTCTCTATTTCCGGTTCTGAGTCTTGAGGAGCAGCGTGGGTAGGTGCTGATGTTGGTTTTGGATGTTGTTTTTGTTGTTTTTGCAGAAGATTCCTAATATTTTGATGCCCTCTTTATATCACAAACCTTGCTATTGTGCACATCACTCAAAACTGCGTTTTATTGTCATTCTGTTGAATATATTATGCTGCGGCGTTAGTGGCGCGTTTTTTGTCAATATTTTGTTGACCGGAAATGGAGTGGATGGGGCAAGACGCCTACTCGATGCATGGGGCAAGACGCCCCCAGTTTTCTGAAAGGGGGGCGTTTTGCACGGTGGTGACCCAGTAAACATGCCGACGTCGGCCCGACGTCGGCCGACGTCGGGGTGACGTCGGCAACTCGGCATCAGCATGCCGACGTCGGCCCGACGTCGGTCCAACCTCGGCACGACGTCGGCTGGATGTCGTATATGCCCGCATGTTCCGACGTCCAGCCGAGGTCCAGCCGACGTCGGACCGAGATCAATTGCTGAGGTCCAGCCGACGTCGGGCCGACGTCGGGGCGACGTCGGACCGACATCGGCCGCTGTTTTGACCGTTAAAATAATATAAAATACATGTTTCATGTTTCATAAAGAGCTTCTGTATTCAAAATATCCTCAGGAAACTCAAATCTTCCTCCACGCCGCAACCCCGTGATCCGGACTGGACGGGAAACTTTATCCCATTTGGGATGGCCCGTAAGCCGAGCTCGCCCGTAGCCGGGTGGGGTGAGTGCTTGGGGGCTGCTCGGCCTATCCTTTGGTCAGGCTCAGCCCCGGCAACTCACCAGGGCCGGGCCCAGTTCATATAGAAAGGCCAGTCGGCAAGTGTCACTTTGCCAAAGTGCCACTTATCAAAGGGACACTTTGGGAAACGTTGGTGCAGGTGTGTAAGAGTGGCTATATGAACCCATTGTGGGGTCGCCCTTTCCAATAAGTGGCACGTAACAGCAATGGGACCAGGGACTCTATATGAACTGGACCCAGGGTGCTCGCCAAGAAGACCAATGTCTCCATCCTATGATCTTTCCGGCTTTGAAATGGTCTTGTCAGACCGAAAGGCCATAACCCAACAAAACAAACCTGAGTCGTTAGCTGGCTGCGTGGTGTAGTGGTTAGCGCACTGACCTCGCGTTCGAATGACACGGGGTTCGAATCCCATCGCCGGCTGATGCTTTTGGCGTGTTGTCCCAGTAAACATGCCGACGTCGGCGACTGGGGGGCTCGAATCCCGCCGCCGGTTGATATTTTTGGCGCGTTGTCCCAATAAACATGCCGACGTCGGCCCCGTCGGTCCAACGACAAAGGATCTCGTCAACCTCGGCAAACGATCTCGGCCCGACGTCGGCTCGACGTCGGCTGGACTTCGGCTGGACTTCGGAACATGCGGGCATATCCGACGTCCAGCCGATGTCGGGACGAGGTTGAACCGACGTTGGGCCGACGTCGGGCCGAGCCTCGGCCCGACGTCGGGCCGACGTCGTCATGTTTACTGGGGAGAGTGCAGGGTAGCGCCCTGTAGGTCGGGGCCGAAAAGGCCTCTCCCTGTCCTTTTTTGCTAATATATCCTAAACGACTGCAGATATCGTCACCAAACTTTCAGGACTCCTCCGGGCATCCATTTTACACATTGCCACAAAATTTTATTCCAAAGGCTATGATAGGTTGACCACAAATGACGTCAGAATGACGTCAAGTTCTGCCATGTTCATCATTTTCTGTTGATAGATGGGGTGGGGGCGCTTTGCACATGGGTGTGGGCGTATTACCCAGGGTATGGGGCAAAACGCCCTTTTGCAAGGGTATGCGAAAACCTTTTTGGGGGGTTAAATACCACACGCAGGTGTCTTTTCTTGGTCTCAAAACGTAGTAAAAAGAATGAGCTACATGATGGTGCCCAAAGGTTTAAGTAATCTGTGTTGGGTTGAGTGTCAGAAGGTTTCGCGCTTAGGGGGGGGGGGGCGTTTTTGACCTATTCACCCTATAGTGCTGCAAAACTGCTATCTCGGATTTTTGTAAATTTTGGATTTTTACCCCTTAAGTTGAAAAAATGAATTTTTGGATCTAACACCCCTAAAAAAGGTAGGGGAAAGTGGGGTAAGATGGGCATCTTAACTTTGGAGCCATTTTTCGGCCGGTTAGAAAGATCATAGAAACACGAGAAACTGAGTGAAAACGTTTTTCAGACATTTTGCTTCCATTTGCCAGAAGATGAGACTTAGACCTGATTCAGCAAATAAACTGCAGCTATTTTTGCAAAACCTTGCAAAAACCCGTCATACCCTACCCCATGGGGTAAGACGGTCACATGGGTAGGGCAAGACGGCCAGCTTCTTTCACCGACCAGCACAGCTCGCAACAAATGCCCGAGATTAGCCGCATTGATAACTATAGGGTGTCCCGAAATTGATGCGCGGTTGTTTTATCCTCAATAACTTATGAAGTCTTGAATTTATTTCAAGGCTTATATGTTAGCAAGTCCCCTTTCAGTTGCATACGCGGTCTATTGCACTCTAGCGTGTCACGTTTCAGGCTGTCAAGAGTCTCTCCTTTGAAACTACGCCATGCCGTTTATGTCTTCTTAAACTGGCAACTTAGCGGCCCCCGGCTAAGAGGCGTTGGGCGAGGGCAAACAGATGCCGGGGAGAGCGAGGGAGAGGGAGGGAGGGTGGGAGGGAGAGAGATAAGCGGAGCGGGCGGGCTGGGGCGGGAGGCACGAGGGGAGCACGGGATATAGGACAGTCAGAGGCGAGCCAGCGAAGGGGACGGACCATCGGTCATGGTCTCAACAATTTTTTTTGGCTTGTGACACTCGGAGTGACAGAGTGACAGAGAGGCTATGAATAGTGACGGCGAAAGAGGGAGTGGTGGCATGGTACTCAGAAGGGCGGTGCCTTGCGATTCAGCGCAGCGCAGGAGCTGGGAGGCAGAGAATCAACCGCCTGTGACGACTCATGACGCGAGGTTTGTCAGTAGATGCCACTGACTACAGGTAAGCGAAGGGGCGAGTTCGCTGTTGTGTAACTGGCCGGGTGCTGCGACAGCTTGATGGACGCAGTAACCTGCGCTCTCGAGAGCAGGGATGCTTTTGTGGGCAGACCGCGAAGGCGCCACTTTCCAGCTCTTGGGAGCTTATTGTCATGGCTGTCAGCTGTCGATGTATAATCAGCGGGCCGACAGAATTCGCGCGACTTGCGTCATTGCGGAGTCACGCGCTGTCTAATCTGGATGGTGTTGTCCGACATCTCGTGCTACAAATTGAATAGGCTGGCAATATCGGCTTGGGAGAGTCGGTCGTGGACGTTTTTCGTTGCTTCGTCAAGAGCTTTTGGACGCTTGAAGCGCGCCACCGCGGCAGCTGTGGTCGTGGGAGCGCTCCGTGAGGACCCAGACTGTGGGTGAGCGCCTGCCTGGTCTCCTGTTGTCACAGTTCGGTGACTGGTTGCCAGCGCGACTGCCGACTGCGGCGGAGGAGCGGGACGGGGTCAGACGTCCCTGTGCATACGGAGTGTGGCAGCGGCTGAGGGGCCTGCTGGTTGGTCTTCGAAGCCTTTGGGGGCTGGTGGGTGCGGTGCGGTACCCTTGGGGGCGAACGCGGTCAGTGACTTGGTGAACTCGGGTGACATTTTCAGGGCTGATATCAGGTTTGGCCGTGACCACCTGCACCCTGGTATCGCTCCGCTCTGCAACAGTGCAGCGGCGCTTAACCCCTGCGCTCCGGCTGAGCGAGCGGAGCCGGGTGGGTGACGTCATCGAAGCACGCCGCACGCAGCCAGATCTAGGCGCCGGGCCAGGGCCCTGTTTACGGCCGATGCCAGCGTGCGCTATCACACGTGCTTATTGGGTTTCCTTGACATCCGTACATCCGTATCTCCAACCCTGCCAAAATGTCGTCACATATGTGACTTCAGCTCGCAAAATGCGATAGCAGCGTGGTAGCAGCATCGAGTGAAATACCGCTCAAAACCGGGAATGGCCCTCCCTTTGTCCGCGCGGTCCACGGGCCCGCCGGCGCCGCGGCGCGGCGGACCGGGCAGCGGAGACCCAATAAAGTAAACAGCCCGGCCTTATCGGTCACGGTGTCGTATGGCGGCGCCCGGCCGCATGGCTCACAGCTGGAGCATGGCTGAATGTCCGCTGGAGTCATGGGACGGGCAGTGGGACAGGGCCAAGGAGAAACTGGAACATGGTGTTTGAGGGAGAATCGAGGGGGCAGTGACCCTTCCGGAACGGGGTGATCGTGGTGGTCCCAGATGATGTCTTATTGAGTTTTTACAGACCTAAAGCGCGCGCAGCGGCGCGCCGTCGGTTCGCAGGCACACCACGGATACCCACCGGCTGTCGCTGTTCCGGACCACGCGGGCTCTGACGTGCCCGCGTCTTTGCGTGGCTTGACCGCCTTTGCCGGGCGAGGAGCAGCCGCGTGAGCGGTCGAGGGCCAGTTTGACCGAGTGGTGCGGGTCGCTGGTGGTTGGCAGAATACATGCGACGCCGCGGACCGATTAGTGGTGTCACCTGGGATTGGACCTTCGGAATTCCGATTTGTCTAATGTTCATTTCGGGAGATGGTTGAACAAAGGTTACACTGGCTTGGACAGCTTGAACAATCACTTGCTCGGGGGACGAGAAACGCTTTTTCTTCTATACCGTAGGGTGGGGCTATTTGAGACAGTGGGGCTATTTGAGACAGTATTTAAAATTGTAATAAAATGAAAACCGTTTGATATTCATGCTTAATTTTTTGCTCAGGCGATTCACTGCTCGATTCAGCACCACCCTGAGCAAACATTTCACAAAAATATCAAACGATCTTCATTTTATAGTTATTTTAAATACTGTCTCAAATAGCCCCACTGTCTCAAATAGCCCCACTTTACGGTACCTGCTTCCTGGTTGATAAGAACGAGCTTAGACAAGCTTCGGCAGGGTGCGCTGAAGGAGCAGAGCGCCGGTGGCGACCGGGCAAGCGCCGCGGGATGACCGGGGGGGGGGGGAGGGTGGCAGACCGCTACGGGCACCACTATCGCGGGTCTGACGGGCGGCCGTGGGAGCTCTTGGGAGTTTCCTGCCCTTGAAGGCGACAGTAGCTGTCCTAGCTCTCGAGCTTATTGCCCTTGGGGGCGAGCTTGCTGCCCCTTGGGGGCGACGGTAGCTGTTACAGCCCTCGGGAGTTAATTGTCTTTGGGGCGACGATGGCTGTACAAGCTCTTGAGGAGCTTATTGCCCTTGGGGGCGACTGAGGCTGCACGGGCTCTTGGGAGCTTATTGCCCGTGGGGGCGACGATGGCTGTACAAGCTCTTGGGGAGCTTATTGCCCTTGGGGGCGACTGTGGCTGCACGGGCTCTTGGGAGCTTTGCCCTTGGGGGCGACGATGGTTGTACGAGCTCTTGGGAGCTTATTGCCCTTGGGGGCGACGACGGCCGTACAAGCTCCTGGGAGCTTATTGTCCTTGGGGGCGACTGAGGCTGTACGAGCTCTCGGGAGCTTTGCTCGTGGGGGCGACTGAGGCTGCACGGGCTCTTGGGAGCTTTGCCCTTGGGGGCGACGATGGTTGTACGAGCTCTTGGGAGCTTATTCCTCTTGGGGGCGAGCTTGCTACCCTTGGGGGCGACGGTAACCGTACAAGCTATTGGGAGCTTATTGCCCTTGGGGGCGACGATGGCTGTACAAGCTCTTGGGAGCTTATTGCCCTTGGGGGCGACTTGGGAGCTTATTGCTCTTGGGGGCGAGCTTGCTGCCCTTGGGGGCGACGGTAGCCGTCCGAGCTCTTGGGAGCTTATTGCCCTTGGGGGCGACGATGGCTGTACAAGCTCTTGGGAGCTTATTGCCCTTGGGGGCGACTGAGGCTATACAAGCTCTTGGGAGATTTGCCCTTGGGGGCGACGATGGTTGTACAAGCTCTTGGGAGCTTATTGCCCTTGGGGCGACGGTAACCGTACGAGCCTTTGGGTGCTTATTGCCCATGGGGGCGACGATGGCTGTACGAGCTCTTGGGAGCTTATTTTTCCTTTGGGGCGGGCTTTCTGCCCTTGAGGCGACAGTAGCTGTACGAGCTCTTGGGAGCTTATTGCCCTTGGGGTGACGATGGCTGCACGAGCGCTTGGGAGCTCATCGCCCTTGGGGGCGAGCTTGCTGCCCCTGGGGGGCGACGGTAGCTTTTGGGAGCTTCTTGCCCTTGGGGGCGACGTTGGCTGTACGGGCTGTTAGGAGCCTTTTGCTCTTAGGGGGCGAGCTTGCTGCCCTCGAAGGCGACAGTAGCCGTGTGAGCTCTTAGGAGCTCACTGCCCTTGGGGGCGACGATGGATGGCCTGTATGAGCTATTGGAAGCTTATTGCCCTTGGGGGCGAGCTTGCTGCCTGCCCTCGAAGGCTTCAGCACACGTCCGAGCTCTTAAAGCTTGCCTTTGAGGGCGACGACGGCTGTTCGAGCTCTTGCCAGCGAAGGGGACGGACCATCGGTCATGGTCTCAACAATTTTTTTTTGTTCTTCTTTGTTTATTTTTCCTGTCGTGACCCCACTGTGGCGGGTGGTTCCAGGAGCAGGAACTGCCACCAGTGGGCGATCGGCCTTTACTCAGCCAACAGAGTGTCTAGATCACGGAGGCGTCAGGCATGAGCCCAAAACTTCTTCTCTGAGCTAGCCCGTGGGAGCTTGCTGAGCTCTTTTCTGACGATTGTCCAGATAATTTGGATCGGGGACAGGTCCAGACTGTTGCCAGACCATGTCCCCGTCTCCCCGAGGCCTGGAAGCCTCGCTCGGCACCAGTCCTGTGTCTTCCTGGCGTGATAAGCTGGATCACTTTCTTGCTGGAAAATGGCCCTGGACATGTCCGACAAAAGTTTGACTCTGGTTTTTGAACCATTTACCTTTTCTCCAGCATCTTTATGGCAGCATTCTTCTTCAGCACCTCGCTGACATAGTAATCAGCGGTCACGGTCTGTCCCCAAGGCACCTCGTGAAGCTCAGAGAGCCTCTGTAGCTCATCATGCTCCAAAAGATATTCTTCAGCAGACGTTTCACCGTCTCGACAGCGGACTCCTCAGAGCTGCCGTTGGCCTACATTTCGATCGTTCTGGCAGTTAGGGGCTTAGAGACCACAAAGGGCACCTCGTCACTAAAAAGGACGCATCGCGGCATCTCCAGTTCTTAATGGTCCAGTTTTGTGGGTCTTGGCAAAATCCAGCTGCCTGCAATTCTGGACCACGGTAAGCCAGGTCGGCATCCTGAATCTGAGCAGCTTCAGCTTCAAGAGTCTTCACATACTGGTGGAGGGTCGATTTGGATGCTGGGACATGCATCTCATTCAGTTTTCTTGTCAGCGATGTTGAATGGTGCTTTTTAAAGGTCGACTTTGCAATCACGATTTTCGCCACTCGGCTCAAGGCAGTCTTCCGCCCTCGAACTGTGCTGTTCTTCAGTGTCTCTCCTGATCGTTTGCGGTCCATCCAAAGTTTAATTGTCGCAGAGTTGACGCCCAATTCTCTGGCATCCGGAACCTGGGTCACACCGTCCTTGATCATCCCCACCGCGCGGTAGCGGATCGGTAGTTTGTGCCTTTTCACTTTTGGTGATATGCAGTTTCTCCACGTTGCCTGTCTGGACAAGAGTGGCCTCCCGCGCCCACTACCGGCCGTGGTCGGGTTAGCCGCTTGGTTCACGTGATCGTGTGACCAGCAAGATGTCAGTGGTGCCAGAGCCGGTAAAATTGCAGTTTTTCAGCACTCGGGAGGGACAACATAACATGCGGCACCAACCGCGCATCAATTTCGGGACACCCTGTACAGTCGCTCGTTGGTCTCAAGTGCTTCGGAAGAGGCCGTTTACGAGATTCGTGCAGAAGGCGTATGCTCCTATATAGGCCCTAGTGCAGAAGCCTTTTAGAGCCGTTTTCACATTCATTATTCGATAATAAACTGTGACGAATGAATATTGCTAACATGTCTGTGAGTATCGAAATCGAACATATTCTTATTAGAAATGCTTCTTTTTTCCTACAGCAACAAAAATATTTTCGCCATTGCAGACCCATTGGATCCATACATGGGTGTAACTTTGTATACTTTCGAGGTCCCATGTGGGACCCCAATGCGAACATTTGGGACCCCAATTGTCATTTTGGGACCCCAATAGTGGAGGCCCCCGAGACGCACCAGCTACTTTGCAAACGGAGGTCCGATGTTCATATAAAAGGTTCTCTGTTTAAATAGGAGGTCTCTTGGACAAATCGGAGGCCCTGTTGGACAAATAGGAGGACCCCTGAACAAGTAGGAGGCCCCCTGAACAAGTAGGAGGCCCCCCGGAAAACAGGAGGCCCCCTGGAGAAATAGGAGGCTCTCTGGACAAGCAGGAGGCCTCCTGGACAAATAGGAGGCCCTAGACAAATAAGAGGCCCCTAGACAAATAGTAAGCCCCATGGACAAATAGGAGGTCCTCTGTACAAAAAAGAAGCCCCCTGAACAAATAGGAGGCCCCATGGACAAGTAGGAGGCCCTCTGTACAAATAGGAGGCCCCCTGCAAAAATAGGAGGCCCCCTGGACAAATAGGAGGTCCTAGACCTAGACAAACAGGAGGCCCCTTTCACAAAAGGAGGCCCCCTGGACAAATAGGAGGCCCCATGGACAAGTAGGAGGCCCTCTTTACAAATAGGAGGCCCCCTGCAAAAATAGGAGGCCCCCTGGACAAATAGAAGGTCCTACACCTAGACAAACAGGAGGCCCCTTTCACAAAAGGAGGCCCTCTGGACAAATAGGAGGCCCTTTTCACAAAAGGAGGCCCCCTGGACAAAGAGGAGGCCCCCTAAAAATAGAAGCCCTCTGGATAAATAGGAGGCAGCTTGGAAAATAAGAGGCTACTTTAACCAACAGGAGGCCCCCTGGACAAATAGGAGGCCCCCTGAACACATAGGAGGCACGCTGGACAAATAGGAAGCCTCTTGGGCAAAGAGGCCCCCTAGAAAAATAGCAGGTCCCTTGGACAAATAGGAGGCCCCCTGGACAAATAGAGGACCTCTTGAACAAATAGGAGGCTCCATGGACAAGTAGGAGCTAGAGGCCCTCTGTACGAATAGGAGGCCCCCTGGGCAAATACAAGGCTCCCTTAACATAAAGGAGTCCCTTAAAAAAGGAGGCCCCGGGACAAGTAGGAGACCCTTGGACAAATAGGAGGCCCCTGCACAAATATGAGACCCCTAGTCGAATAAAAGACCCCTGGATAAATAGGAGGCCCCTGGACAAATAGGAGGCCCCTGAACACGTAGGAGGCCCCCTAGATAAAGAGGAAGCCCCCTGGAAAATAGAAGCCCCCTGGATAAATAGGGGACCTTCTGGAGAAACAGGAGGCCTCCTGGACAAATAGGAGGCCCCATAGACGAATAGGAGGCCGCTTGGACAAATAGGAGGCGCCGCTAACCAATAGGAGGCCCCCTAGACAAACAGGAGGCCCTCTGTAACAGTAGGAGGCTCTCTGTACGTACAAGAGACCGACGCTCGACCTGTAGAAGCTTAGCTGTGTGTACACTAGGAGGCTGTCTGTGCAAGTAGTCGAAGTAGGAGGCTCTCTGTACTGTACCTACAATTACAAATAAGAGGCCCCCTGGGCAACTTAGATGCAACACAAATCGGAGGTCACCTATAAAAAAGCGGGACTCTGTTGGTATACCTGATTCAATAAATTATTTTTCTGATATTCAAATTACTTAGAAAGGTAATCCTCGTCCGCACATGGGGGGGGGGGGCAGTGGTTGCCACCTCCCCCCCGCCCTAGGTAGTTTTTTTCTGCTCTGCACTAAACATTTTGATTGCTAGAAGTCGGATGTTTCGTATAGCTGCTGCTCTATCGTTTTTTAGCGTCCACTGAAAATTTCAAGTTTCTGTGGTTGTTGTTTCGGAGATATGACCTTATTCTTCAGGTAATGTCATAACCCAAATGACAAATACCCAATATCTTGCGCTGGCGTTGGGTCTTGTGAGCTTTTGACACCTTGATTTCGGCCTTTTTTGTCAGTCTTACCTCCCACCTATCATGGAACATGTTGTTCAATGATGTAGAGATGCCAGGGTCAGGGTCAAGGTCAACCTAGGTCGTCTAAAAATATTGCGTTTTAGGCAAGCTGAATTTACTTTCGTGAAGTTTCTTTGACTGTATTTTTGGTAAAAGCTTCTCAGTTCATGATCTCATGTAATATGGACACATTCACAATCGGTGCACACATCAGTATACACACAGACACACACAGACATACAAACACATGTCATTGACCTTGAGCTAACTTGACCTGAAATGACCACAGCCAGCAAAAACCTAGTCGGATAGTGTGACAAAGAGGTTCTAGCTGGCTTGGCACCACAATACGGCAGCGTCATCGGTAGGGGAAGTTGGGGGAACGCCGAATACTTTTTTTCTGACGCCCGTAGCACGCAAGGTAGACAACATAAGCTATTCTTGTTGGCGTCATTCGAGAGGCCAGTCTTTTGCCTTTCAAACATACCAGGCGCATTTGATGAATTCGCATACCGTTAAGCGCACAAACTAAAAATATCAAAGAAGTGACTTTTTCGGCGTTGTCCCGGACTGCGGGGAAAGCCGAAAATGGGAGAAATGATCTACGGAAATGCCGAAATTGATGTTTTGCTATTTTATCTCAATTTTTTTTTTATTCAGGCCTCCCTCCAACGGGCACTTGTATCCCATTTACAGGAGGGCTCCTCCTCCTCCTGGCCCTTGTTCCCCCACCCCCCAGGCTACGGCTGAAGTGGGAGCCTACCCCACTCCTGGTGACGCAGCCGGGGACGACGCCCGCGAAATGGGCGGAACCGGGTATCGAACCCGAACCCGGCACCGCCCGCACCGCGGGTCGACGCCTTAACCGACTGCGCCACCAGGGAAGCAGTCGGTCAAATCCAGAATTCGTCAAATCTGACACGCGTTTTAAGAGCTTGAGGACGCTTGGTGCACACTGGAAGTTATAATTGTGTGATATAATAAGAAAAGGCCAGGTAAATCATTCCTTATGGTAACAGGCCGTTGTGTCGGTTAAAAGTGTAATTTGTGTGACTAAAAATACGCGTTGCCATTCTACAGCGGTAAAGTTCACGTAGCGTGCTTTAACGCGCGTAATTGCACGTTTTCGGCATTACCCCAGCGGCCAGCCAGCCATACTTTTATTTGCAGGCCCATAACTTTTCAACGTGCTGTATAAATTTCAAATAGGCAGCACACTTATGCAAAGACGTGCTGAAGATTACTTGACCGAATTGGCCAGACAAACGGTAGCATAATGAGTAGGAAATGCAGCTTCGAAGACGCATGTAGTACAAAGGAAACGTACCTTGAAAACGCTCTTGGCGCCCTCACAGCCGAAGTATTCCGAATGACGACTGGTAACAAACATGCGATAATTGGTAGTCACTTAAGCTTCAGAGCATCACTGACAGGTGGCATCCATGTCGTACGGTTTTCGAAATATCTCGAATTTCGGCTTTGCCCCAACTCCGGCATTGCCCCAACTTCCCCTATATGATGAGCAGCGCACGTGATATTCCAACGGGCAACGGTGACCCCAAACAGCAACATTCTTTAGTTTGACCTGACCTGGAAGGTCAATGACTGACCTGATGAGGTAAAATTGGTATCATTGGGTTCGTCTCTTCCCAAAGAATCTGTTGCTCTTGACCGCAAGGCTTAAAATCTTGTAAGAAAAAATTGTGGTGATGTCGAATAAGATACCTACACAAGCAGCGGGCCACCCCATCATATACTGATTACGCTGCCGTATTAGTGCCAAGCCAGCTAGAACAGCTCTTTGTCACACTATCCGACTAATTTGCTGGCTGTGGTCATTTCACGTCAAGTTAGGTCAAGGTCAATGATATGTGTTTCAGCAGGGCTGCGGAGTCGGAGTCGGAGTCGGAGTCGGTCGGAGTCGACAGTTGTGACCGGAGTCGGAGTCGGAGTCGGAGTCGATTTTAGAAACCCGAGCCGGAGTCGGAGTCGGAGTCATCGAAAATCTGTCGACTCCGCAGCCCTGCTAGGTCTGCGGAGTCGGAGTCGTGAGTTGGAGTCGGTCGGAGTCGACAATTCTGCCCGGAGTCGGAGTCGGAGTCGGAGCTGGTTTTTGAAAGCCTGAGTCGGAGTCGGAGTCGGAGTCGCCGAAAATCCATCGACTCCGCAGCCCTGTGTGTTTGTACGTCTGTGTATGTCTGTGTATGTACTGATGTGTGCACAGATCGGTTTGTGTGTCCCTATTACACTTGATCATGAAGTGAGAAGCTTTTACTAAACATACAGTCAAAGAAATTTCACGAAAAGTAAATTCAGCTTGCCTAAAGCGCAATAATTTTAGATGACCTAGGTTGACCTTGACCATGACCCTGACATATGTACATCGCAGAACAATATGTTCAATGATATGTGGGAGGTAAGACTGGCAAAAAAGCCGAAATCAGCGTGTCAAAAGCTCACAAGGCCCAGCCCATAGCCATCGCAAGATATTGGGTATTCGTCATTTAGGACATGACATGACCTGAAGAACAAGGTCATATCTTCAAACCCAAAAGCCACAGAAACTTGAAATTTTCAATGGACGCTGAGAAAAGATAGAAAAGCAGCAATACAAAAAAAAATCAGGTTTCTAGCTTTAAAAATGTTAAGTGTAGAGCAGAAAAACTAACTTGGGGGTGGCGACCCTCCCCCCAGGTGCGGGCGAAGGTTAACCCTCACACTTTCTGGGGTCGGCTTACGGCTAGATTCCTTGCGCAATGCTGTGCCGTTAATTTTTTTCTATAATAAAGGCATTGTGTTTTATTGTCAAAAGTGAAAAAGCCAGAAATTTTCGTCGATTTCGGATGCCGCGGGGGATATTTACATACAATGTCACCCTGCTGGCCTGAATCCACCAGTAGGGTCAGGTGACCTACCATTTCTTTATCAATATTCAAAAAAAAAATCATGGCATCAGAGCTGTGACGAAAAATAAGTGGCCTAAATCCGATGAGAAAACTGGATTTGGGGGTACCCCAGGTTTGGCTTCTGAGCCTCTGGTCCCCCAATGAAAATTTCTTAGAGGAGGCCCTGGCGTGGTTCGTAAATTACCGCTTCCGCAATTGGAGGCCCCTAATTGCTTGGAGGTCCCCACTAAATGGAGGCCCCCTTGGACGTTTGGGACCCCAATGATGATGTCAAAGTTTCACCCATGGATCCATACCCAGTAAACATGCCGACGTCGGGCCGATGCTCGGTCCGACGTCGGCCCGAAGTCGGTTCAACTTCGGCCCGACATCGGCTGGATGTCGGGTACGCCCGCATGTACCGACGTCCAGCCGAAGTCCAGCCGACGTCGGGCCGAGGTCGTCTGCCGAGGTTGACGAGATCGTTTGTCGTTGGATCGACGGGGCCGACGTCGGCATGTTTATTGGGACAACGCGCCAAAAATATGAACCGGCGGCGGGATTCGAGCCCCCGGCCCCCAGTCGCCGACGTCGGCATGTTTACTGGGACAACGCGCCAAAAGTATCATCCGGCGATGGGATTCGAACCCCGTGTCATTTTAACGCAAGGTTAGTGCGCAGACAATTCGATGCAGACAAAACAAATCCACGGTAAATGAACACTGGTGGCATATGAGTGTGCCACAAGTGATTGCGAGTTTTTAACTCTATAGTCCCAGTAAAAATAAACATGCCGACGTCGGCCCGACGTCGGCCGACGTCGGGGTGACGTCGGCATCTCGGCATCGGCATGCCGACGTCGGTCCAACCTCGGCACGACGTCGGCTGGATGTCGGGTATGCCCGCATGTACCGACGTCCAGCCGAGGTCCAGCCGACGTCGCGCCGACGTCGGACCAAGATCAATTGCTGAGGTCCAGCCGACGTCGGGGCGACGTCGGACCGACATCGGCCGCTGTTTTGACCGTTAAAATAATATAAAATGCATGTTTCATGTTTCATAAAGAGCTTCTGTACTCAAAATATCCTCAGGAAACTCAAATCTTCCTCCACGCCGCAACCCCCTGATCCGGACTGGACGGGAAACTTTATCCCATTTGGGATTGCCCGTAAGCCGAGCTCGCCCGTAGCCGGGTGCGGTGAGTGCTTGGGGGCTGCTCGGCCTATCCTTTGGTCAGGCTCAGCCCCGGCAACTGACTAGGGCCGGGCCCAGTTCATATAGAAAGGCCAGTCGGCAAGTGTCACTTTGTCAAAGTGCCACTTATCAAAGGGACACTTTGGGAAACGTTGGTGCAGGTGTGTAAGGGTGGCTATATGAATCCATTTGTGGGGTCGCCCTTTCCAATAAGTGTCACGTAACAGCAATGGGACTCTATATGAACTGGACCCAGGGTGCTCGCCAAGAAGACCAATGTCTCCATCCTATCATTCTTCCGGCTCTGAAATGGTCTTGTCAGACTGAAAGGGCATAACCCAACAAAACAAACTAAATTCGCCATCTGGCTGCGTGGTGTAGTGGTTAGCGCTCTAACCTCGCGTTCAAATGACACGTGGTTCGAATCCCGTCGCCGGCTGATGCTTTTGGCGTGTTGTCCCAGTAACATGCCGACGTCGGCGACTGTACTGAGATTTTTCCGTTATCTCGTATTGAAAAGACTCGCTTCGCTCGCTGCGCTCGCTCGCTCGTAACAACGCAGAGTAAAATGAAGACCACCATTGGATTCCTCGTGATGAGCTGCATCGAATAGGTACCCTTTTTATGCAAAAATGTCAACTTGGAAATTTGACTTTTTTACCTGACCTTGACCTGACCTCCACCAGAGTCCAGAACGGAACCTAACTGGCTCTGATGGTCGTCTAACCTACACCATTGAATGTGAAATGTAAAATTGGTCATAAATATGTATCACACGACTCCGGTATACCTGGATCCATTACCCTTTGTGACCTGACCTCTGTGACCTGACCTGGCATCAGTAACCTCCTAAGCAACATATATATTAGGCGACTAACGGTGCATCGATTATTTTTTACAAAATGCCTTTTATTCAATGTTATAACGCACTCCTTAGAGGGGCCGTAATCGGTGAAAATGCAACCTTTGACCTGACATTTGACGTCATCAGTTTCACCTACGTCAACGAAACTACGTCACCAGGTAGTTTCCTGGTGGCGCTATCAAATGCCGTTTTAATTTTTATAATCGGTCTGTAACTTACCGAGATCTTAGGGGGAAGGGGGGGGGGGCGAAATGGCCTCCCCCTAAGATCTCAGTAAGTTACTGACCGATTTTGAAAATTCAAACGGCGTTCGATAGCGCCACCAGCGAGCTACCTTGCTTGTGACCAATTTCGTTGCCCTAGGTGCAGCCGATGAGGTTGCAGGTCGGGTCCAAGGTAGCATTTTTCACCGATTACGGGCCTCGTAAGGAATGTGTTATGCTCGTAACATCGAATAAAAGGCATGCTATCGAAAATTATCGATGCAGTATTGGTCGCCTAATCCATATGTTTTGCTTAGGAGGTCACTGATGCCAGGTCAGGTCACAGAGGTCAGGTCACAAAGGGTCATAATATGGACCAAACGATACTAGGACTGTGTTTTGTGGCCCATTGATATTTTTACATAAAAAGGGTAGGGGAGAGTGGGGTAAGATGCCCTGGGTGGGAAAGACGCTCCATCCCTCTAACGCGAAAACAAAGAAGCAAACCTGGAAATTAATGCGCTTTGCGTAAAGCGGAAGCCTTCCTTGTTTACTGCACAAAAATTTGCCAAGCTCAGTTTGGCAACGGTGGGCTGGTGGCTGCTTGTTTTATGTGTGCTGCTTTCAAAAAATATTTTGGTGTCAAAACATTGTGAATATTAGATAAAATATATAATTTGTAAGTCCCTTGCTATGGTCGTGATACATTTATATCCGTGTACTTTGTCCCAACTAGTTTTTTTCGGGTGTAGCTTTAGTGCTAACAAATTGATTAAATGTTAAAGGTAGTGTGCCAGCTTTCCTGGACCGTATGGAGTTAATGGCCCAGATAACGAGAACCGGATTTTTAGAACTTATCCATACCTTCAAAACTCATGGAAACGTCTTAAATTCTTCAAATTTTGGGTACCCCAGTGCGAAATTCGCCCCGACGGGTTGTCGGTCGTACCCCAACCACATTTTACACCACTATGAACAATAAATGCACACACTGAAATCGCTAATACCGATATGCTCATCCAATCAAGTTTCGATAAACCCGTTCATCATCATCTCCTGCGGTTTCGAACACGCCTGTTAGGTGGTGCGGTAGACCGCGCCCAAAGCCAGGGCCCCGGTAACGTGAGGTAGCCGAGTCGGGGCAGCGTGCGCTGACCCAAGCCGGGGCCGCGCGTCCTCCCGGTGTCATGTGATAGCCCGGGGCTGCCCGCGGGGATGCGGTAGACCGCGCCCAAAGCTGCGGCCCCGGCTTGGGTCAGCGCACGCTGCCCCGACTCGGCTACCTCACGTTACCGGGGCCCTGGCTTTGGGCGCGGCTTCTGCTCATACTTTGTGGTGCGGTGGTGGTGCGTCGGGCCGCGCGCTCTGACTTCGGCCAAGAAAAATGCGTCAGCTGATCATTGTCATTTCTGCCACTTGCGTGGTGAAATGGGGTCATAACTTAAGAGGCGGCTTTTTCATATCAATTATTTTACATAAAATCATATTTCAAACCATAAATAATGTTCGACAGCCAAATAAAAGAAACAATACCAATACAGGCTTACAGTTTAAGGCTCGACATTGTGTTGTCTACGATTAGACAGCTGATAACTCATTCCCGTACGTCGTAACTCTATAATGACCTTTGCTTATTGTCACATGTGCGCCGCATTCGCGATTGTTGCCGACGCCTGTTTGCAGGTGAGCCCACTACAGTTCTTATACATATCGAAAAATCGATAAACTTTTAGGCGAAAAAGGCACTATTCCAGGCCCATTTTTGACTTTTTTTGCGATATTAGGTAAAAACAGAAGCTTCTTATCCTAGGAAAAATAAAATGGGAAATCTTTCAAAGGTGGCACACTACCTTTAATTCGGTACCTTGGGGAAAGATGCCCCCTGACCTGATGGGGAAAGACACTCCCTTAATCCGTAGGCTGCCCTTCAAGGAACCCGTCGAATCATTTAGTACATACTTGCGAAGAGAGACAAAAGCCGATTTGGGACTATTGAGAGTCCAATACTCGTGCTCGCCATGTCGGTCTCTTGGCCCATACGCCGACTTTTTGGGCGGCATCTGACTCTGAGAGCCCTCACGACGGCCTATATGTTGGCCCCATTATTCGCTTCGAGCCAGGGTTAGTACCTACATCGACCCCCGGTGTCCTGGCGGGGGTTAAATAATTTGAAGCATATTTACTTGGACATTCTTGTGTCACCATGAATGCATTGATTTTTAAGCGAGCTAAACGCAGGGCAGGGTACCTACGAGTGCACTGAATCATTGGTTTTACAAACTAATGAAGAGGTGCAGCTGCCGACAACTCACGAAGCAAATAAATTGAATATCAAGAGGTGGCAACAACCAAGATTACTGAAACATAGCTGAAGCAACATGTCCCTAAATTATCGTAGCAGTCATCGCGTCATGATCGAATGAGGCGAATCGCCGACAGTCTTTGGATATCTGTGTAATGTGTAGGTAGACGAAACAAACATTTTTTGTTAGAAAATTCAAAAGTTTTAGCAAAATCCTTGGCATCTTTTTTTTAACTGAAACAACACGTGGGTAACAGTTGGTCACCGTCACAGAGGGAAGCTATTTGTGCAGCTCTACAAGATACAATAAATTAAACATGAGTGGACGTTGGAATGACGACAGTTTAAACTGTGATTTCAAGAGCATACACTGTAAGTTGGACCAATTCGAAAAGAGTTTACAATCCGTCACCGATAATATGTCTGAAGATATGGTCTATGAAAAGGTAAGAAAATTGAAAAAGCATCGCTATTCCTTACGGGTGGGTACAAAACTACCTATTTATGAAGGTTATACTTTACCATGGCTGGGATCTCTGTCAATCATTTATTTTAAATGCATGCTAGCCGGCGCATGTCAGACGAAGTTTCGATACACAATGCCTACCTTTGTTAGCCTATTGATGGTGTTGTAGAGGATCGATTAATAATATCAGTTCATAACTGCACCGAATAATTTGATGCGAATCTCGTCCGATAGGAAAATTCTGGTGTGGAAATATGATATCAACAATTTGTTTTGTTAATAACTTTATCAGCGTTATCATATTTTCATTGTTACTCAACTTTAGAGAAGCTTGGAAGATCGCATCGACATGCTCCAAAGAGAACTGGATAATTTTGAACATGACGGCGCGTCAAGCAGGGGTCGTGAGCCTTATCGAAGCTCATCACCAGGAGAGCTCGCTAAGGGGAAAGGAAGGTCCAGATCGTTTCAGGTAAGCAGTGATAGAAGTGATTGCAATGAATGCAGTAACAGTGATTTTTTTCAGTCATACTCTGGCAACTCAAGTACCTAAAACACAAGCACTAAAGTCACGCTGGGGTAGTGGGCAGAATCAGCCCATTTGCGTATTTCTGCTGTATATTTTAAAGGTTTCAGAATAACTGCATGAGGCTCAAATTGTCTTACCCTACGTCACTTCGACGAGTTACGTCGTCCACTCCAGAAATTTTAAGGCTTTTTCAGTAGAGAGATGTATTTATATCGGAGAAGGTTGAAAGTTCAGTCACCCTCGAAGTAGGATCGCCGTGTTCGGTGCACCTGTCTGCGTGTAGCGCGCTCAGTAGCGTGTTGTGCGGCGCTGCAGCTCTCTCAGTCTGCGCTGACGTGTGTCGCACCGGCAGAGTTTGGGCCGGGCGTCCCAGTCGCGTCGCGCCTCCCCCGGCGGCGGCTGCAAGTGCCGCTGTACCGCCTTCCTCGACACGCGGACCACGGTGAGTGGACGGTCCCCGGGGTACAGGGAGTGGGGACGGTCCCCGGGGCAGAGGGAGTGGGGACGGCCCCCGGGACAGAGGGAGAGAGGACGGTCCCCGGGGTACAGGGAGTGGGGACGGTCCCCGGGGCAGAGGGAGTGGGGACGGTCCCCGGGGCAGAGGAAGTGGGGACGGTTCCCGGGCCACAGGGAGTGAACGGTCCCCGGGGCAGAGGGAGAGGGTGTGGGGACGGTCCGGAACCACAGGGGGTGGGGACGGTCCACGGGCCACGGTGAGTGAACGGTCCCCGGACCACAGGGAGTGGGGACCGGACGGGTTACGGACCACGGGGAGTGGACGGTCCCCGGACCACGGTGAGTGGGGACCGGACGGGTTACGGACCATGGGAAGTGGAACTGACAGTCAAATGAATATCGTCTTCGGGATCTTCTCGACTTTAACATCTATTCAGCCATCTCAACCCAATTATATGTAGAGGTGGCACAGTCGCTTTGCCAGAACAAATCAACACTCAGGTACCACTTCTCTTTCTCTGACCACCTGCTCCAGTCGGCGACCGCGCTGTGGTGTCACCGCGCTGTGGTGTCTCCGCGCTGTGATGTCCCCGCGCTGTGGTGTGGTGTCACTGTGCTGTGCGTGTCACCGCGCTGTTCTGTCCTCCAGTCGAACCCGGAGCGGGACAGTCTGATGCAGGAACTGCGCCAGGAGCTGCGGGACATCAACAACCAGAAACACGAGCTGCAGGAGAAAATGTTCGGCCTGGAGGAGGCGCAGCGGCTGAGCGACAACGACACCCAGGTGGGCACAGTGACCGAGTAAAGTATACGAGTACACCCAGATCCTCGCAGCGACCGACTGAATACACCCAGGTGGGCGCAACGGCTGACCAAACCCAGCACAATCACGGGTTAAGCGTAGGGGTAGGAGTAACGGGTAACGGGTTACATTTTTGACCATATTCACAATCGAAGTATACCCCTGATGGTCGCCCGGCGCCACGCAGACGGCACCACGCAGGCCAGGTGCCGTGTGGTGTCAGGTGCCGTGGCCAGGTGTGTGTGTTTGCCTCTAAAATGCGCTGTGTCTCACTTCATACAGCGTGGTGTCTGACTGTATGTCTGACTGTATGTCTGACTGTATGTCTGACTCCATGACTGTATGTCTGACTGTATGTCTGACTGTATGTCTGACGGTACGTCTGACTGTATGTCTGACTTTATGTCTGACTGTATGTCTGACTGTATGTCTGGCCGCAGATGCTGCAGAGCCAGCTGGAGTCGGACCGGGTCCGGTGTCTGACTGTATGTCTGACTGTATGTCTGACTGTATGTCTGACTGTATGTCTGACTGTATGTCTGACTGTATGTCTGCCGCAGATGCTGCAGAGCCAGCTGGAGTCGGACCGGGTCCGGTGTCTGACTGTATGTCTGGCTGTATGTCTGACTGTATGTCTGACTGAATGTCTGACTGTATGTCTGCCGCAGATGCTGCAGAGCCAGCTGGAGTCGGACCGGGTCCGGTGGCTGACTGTATGTCTGACTGTATGTCTGACTGTATGTCTGACTGTGTGTCTGACTGTATGTCTGACTGTATGTCTGACTGTATGTCTGACTGTATGTCTGACTGTATGTCTGACTGTATGTCTGGCCGCAGATGCTGCAGAGCCAGCTGGAGTCGGACCGGGTCCGGTGTCTGACTGTATGTCTGACTGTATGTCTGACTGTATGTCTGACTGTATGTCTGACTGTATGTCTGCCGCAGATGCTGCAGAGCCAGCTGGAGTCGGACCGGGTCCGGTGTCTGACTGTATGTCTGGCTGTATGTCTGACTGTATGTCTGACTGAATGTCTGACTGTATGTCTGCCGCAGATGCTGCAGAGCCAGCTGGAGTCGGACCGGGTCCGGTGGCTGACTGTATGTCTGACTGTATGTCTGACTGTATGTCTGACTGTATGTCTGACTGTATGTCTGACTGTATGTCTGACTGTATGTCTGGCCGCAGATGCTGCAGAGCCAGCTGGAGTCGGACCGGGTCTGGTGTCTGACTGTATGTCTGACTGTATGTCTGACTATATGTCTGACTGTATGTCTGGCCGCAGATGCTGCAGAGCCAGCTGGAGTCGGACCAGGTCCGGTGTCTGACTGTATGTCTGACTGTATGTCTGACTGTATGTCTGACTGTATGTCTGGCCACAGATGCTGCAGAGCCAGCTGGAGTCGGACCAGGTCCGGTGTCTGACTGTATGTCTGACTGTATGTCTGACTGTATGTCTGGCCGCAGATGCTGCAGAGCCAGCTGGAGTCGGACCGGGTCCGGTGTCTGACTGTATGTCTGGCTGTATGTCTGACTGTATGTCTGACTGTATGTCTGGCTGTATGTCTGACTGTATGTCTGACTGTATGTCTGGCCGCAGATGCTGCAGAGCCAGCTGGAGTCGGACCGGGTCCGGTGTCTGACTGTATGTCTGACTGTATGTCTGACTGTATGTCTGGCCGCAGATGCTGCAGAGCCAGCTGGAGTCGGACCGGGTCCGGTGTCTGACTGTATGTCTGACTGTATGTGTATGTCTGACTGTATGTCTGGGACTGTATGTCTGGCCGCAGATGCTGCAGAGCCAGCTGGAGTCGGACCGGGTCCGGTGTCTGACTGTATGTCTGACTGTATGTCTGAGACTGTATGTCTGCCGCAGATGCTGCAGAGCCAGCTGGAGTCGGACTGGGTCCGGTGTCTGACTGTATGTCTGACTGTATGTCTGCCGCAGATGCTGCAGAGCCAGCTGGAGTCGGACCGGGTCCGGTGTCTGACTGTATGTCTGACTGTATGTCTGACTGTATGTCTGACTGTATGTCTGACTGTATGTCTGCCGCAGATGCTGCAGAGCCAGCTGGAGTCGGACCGGGTCCGGTGTCTGACTGTATGTCTGACTGCATGTCTGACTGTATGTCTGACTGTATGTCTGGCCGCAGATGCTGCAGAGCCAGCTGGAGTCGGACCGGGTCCGGTGTCTGACTGTATGTCTGACTGTTGTCTGACTGTATGTCTGGCCGCAGATGCTGCAGAGCCAGCTGGAGTCGGACCGGGTCCGGTGTCTGTCTGTATGTCTGACTGTTGTCTGACTGTATGTCTGGCTGTATGTCTGGCCGCAGATGCTGCAGAGCCAGCTGGAGTCGGACCGCGTCCGGTGTCTGACTGTATCTCTGACTGTATGTCTGACTGTATGTCTGACTGTATGTCTGGCCGCAGATGCTGCAGAGCCAGCTGGAGTCGGACCGGGTCCGGTGTCTGACTGTATGTCTGACTGTATGTCTGTGACTGTATGTCTGACTGTATGTCTGACTGTATGTCTGACTGTATGTCTGCCGCAGATGCTGCAGAGCCAGCTGGAGTCGGACCGGGTCCGGTGTCTGACTGTATGTCTGACTGTATGTCTGGCCGCAGATGCTGCAGAGCCAGCTGGAGTCGGACCGGGTCCGGTGCCGTCAGATGGAGGAGGAGAATGACGAGCTGAAGGAGGAGATCAGCCGGCTGGAGATCGCCATGAACAACCTGCCCGTGGGCGACGGGTGCAACATGCGCGACACGGCCGCGCAGATCGCCCAGCTGCTGCAGTCGCTCAACGACGACATGGTCAAGGCGCCCGAGCTCTGCAACCGGCTGCGGATGGCCGCTCAGCAGGTGACGCGGCGGCGGCAAACTGGTGACCTGTCCGGGTCACTGTCTGGGGTGGGGGGTGGGGGTGGGGGCACCGGGTGATCTGTCTCGGGGGGGGGGGGGGGAGTGGGCACTGGGTGACCTGTCTGTCCGGGCACTGCCCAGGGGTGGAAGGGAGGGGGGGAGGCGTTACCGACCGCCGACCACCATTTGCAGCCATCAGCTGCAGTGACGGCGAACGGATAGAAGCATATCCACTAAAGAAAGAATGCGCTCGTGAATCTTCTGCAAATAATTTAATCGGAACTCAAAAATGGCAGGACATATGCATATTGATTATTTATTGACAAGGACTTCTAAAATAGAACATATGATAGCCAAAATGAATAACAATTTCCTACGGAATTTCCTACGGACCTACGGCTACCTCCTTTCAATTAAAGGGACTATCCCACCTTCTTAAATGTTGTTAAAACCAGTTAAATTGTGCCCGACTTTATAGATTGGATGACCAGGAACACGGTTATGGCATTTATTTTTCATTAAACATCTTAGGCTTCCCATATTCCAAACATAAAACTTTCAAATATGTGACGTCACAGCCCAAAATTACCTCCTTCCCCAGGCCACATTATAGTCATAAAGCTGATTCTTTTTACTCTGTAGGCACCACGACAAAGTTCAGACCAAGTTTTAAGCGATTTTTCAACGAACAAACCCATTTAAATCAGAATGACTAAACGAGGTGACGTCACACTAACGGTCGCTCCATGTTGAAGATGGGCCTTGTGCAAGGCCCATTTTCAAATGAAGGGAACGAATTTCTTCAACACCAAGAGGCCGCGGGGGTTGCAACCTAGATAGATAGTGGTTTCTGAACCTCGCCGCAAACTTGGCTATCTCAACTCAAACCCCATGTTAACCCTCGCCCGTAAACGGTGTTTTGCCACCTTCGCCCATGCAGGGGGGGGGGGGTTGGTGCGACCCCCCCTGCGTTTGAAAACGGACTCGTAGAGCTTAGCGGAAAAGACCAACGGATTGCTCTCAACGAGATCTCGCGATTGGTGGTATATTTTTGGTCCTAGGTCAACATTTGCCCTACTTATGACCGGTCAAAGGTCAAATTTTCGGAAAAATCTAACTTTTTCAGATTTTCGCGCCGATTGCGGCAAAACGGTAAGAGATATCGACTTGAAACCTTCACTATCGTGATCCTTGATCAATTCTCTATCGTTTGGTGTGTATTTCGATGTCATAACTCTAAAAATGATGCGTTGGGAGCATCGGAAGTCTGCAAGGTCATTTGTGCATTGAGTCACGTCAGGCGTGTGACGTCACTGACCTGACCCTGACCCAAAATGAACTACAAGAAACAGCCGACGATGCCTGAAATGGATAGCAAATTCGAATTCAGGGCATCAAAATACCCCGAAAAGGCATACAAGTGCAAGAAGTCATTACAGGTCAACCGAGGTCACTGACCTGACCTTGACCTTTAGTAACCTTGAAAAGGTCAACGGACATTGTGCCAATGTCAAATCAGCCAGTTATGATTCTAAAACAATCCATCAGTGTGTCAGGTCAGTCGGCATTTATACCAATGTGAAGCAATCTCCACTTTAGCGTAAATCTGGCCGGAGGTTGTTCCCTTTATGACGTCATAACTCCGTGACCTGACATGACCTTGACAAAAAAATACCAATAGTTGCGCAAAGGATGCCCCATAGGGTAATGAAAATTTGAGCAGGCTTTCTTAAACGGTTCGGCGTGTAGCTAAGAAAAACCTCAGGGGGGGGGGGGGGGGTGTGCACCAACCCCCCCCCCTACATGGGCGAGGGTCAAAGGTGGGAAAGTCCCTTTAAACTCGTGCAGCATAGTCAGCCGTCCGGCAAGGAAGCACTCTATAGAACGTTTCATCTTGTAACGAGATGAAAGACTATCGTTTCCTAATTTTCTCTTTCCCTGATTTGCAAATAACAATGGAACACAATGACATTAGTTCGTGAAACTAAGAAATTTTCTGCGCAGCAGAAAGAAACGTGTTTGCTGTTCGTTCAGTATTCAGCGGTTGTCCTTTCCACTGCAAAATTTTGTTGAATAAGGTATCAGAGAGCGAAGGATGATGATGCTTTAGAAGGCAGACAATAATCCATTGACCTGCATATACACCTCGAATAAAGAAAAGGAATTATCTAAGTGCCTAAGTACCTGGATGTTTTTGCTACGCAATTAGTTATAAGAGTAGTTATCAGTAGGTAAGTACCTAACGGCTAACGGCAGGCCTCCGCTTCCTGAGATACACTTAATGCAGGCCATAAGGAAACTTCAATGGCATAATAGGGGCAGCGACTGCGATTACGCGTGTCAATCGGCGTCCAAGTGGCGATAAGCGTGGCTCGGTAAATTGGGTGCAGGATGTAGGCCATCGGCTGCAGCGGCCACCTCAGCGCTGCGTCCCTGCAGGCCTGTAACGACCGCCCGGGCGCGGCGCCGCCAGAGTCGGCCTCAGAACACTGGACTGACATTCATATGAATACTGTCACGGGAATCTGTTTGTGTCGGTTTGTGTGCTGTTATATGTGACGAGGGTAAATCATCCTCTACCTTGGCTGCAGTCTTTCTTTTGAAGTGCAGCAACACGGGGAAAGGAGGTTGAACTAACGGCTAATTGAACGGTGAACTAACGGCTAAAACCGGTTCGATCTCTCTCTCCCTCTCCCCCCGCCATCTTTATCCATCCATCCCCCAGGTTAATTGGTTCGGTGACTCAAATTTGGCAGCCCTCCCTCGGCTCTCCCTCGGCCGGGCTCTGTAGCAACGCCGCACTGTTGTGTGACACTTTCAATTCAAGAGAGACTACCGTGGCTTAAAACACGCCCGTAGCGTTTCCCTAGGAATGACAATGGTGCCTGCTGACCGGGACGTGTTCTCGGACAGTTAACCCGCGCCCCACTGGGGTCTGCGACCTGCGTATAACACGCCCTACTGGGGGGGGGGGGGGGGGCTATTCATAGCCCCCCTCCTAACTCCGAAACTACTGGGCCGATCGTCAAAATTCAAACGGCGTCTGATAGCCCCGGAAAAACTGTCGCGCGAAACCTAATTTCATTGACCTCGAGGTCACCGATGACGTCACAGGTCAGGTCAAAGTAAAAATTATTAGCATTTTGGCTTGTTCACGTTTTGGGCCCTGGCCGCCGTCTTACAAGTCAGATCAGGCTCATTTTTGGATCACACACTCGGGAACAGATGCTCTAGTTACCCTGAGGGTACCAAACTTGTCGTTTAATTTTCAGGTTAAGGTCAGGTCATCACAGGTCACGAAAATATTATATCATGCGTCGGTCACGTGACACATGTTTTATGGTCCATTTAGGTCAGAGATTTCGAATTTGATGTCGTCTGTGTCATTCGAGGTCATTTTGAGTCGAATTTAGCTTATGATAGGTCACTTTCAGGTCAAAAAAGGTCAAATTTTGAATTAAAATTTTTTTCAACAAACAAGGTGTCTATTGGATGCAGTTTGAGCTCAGGAACACGATGGTGCTATTTATATTGGCGTACGATGTCAAATACGTGGTGAAAAATTGATTTGAAAAATTAATAATTGTGAATTTTTTGCAATAATGCGTAAAACTCTGCCATTTTTGAAGATATTTAGCTAAAACTTGCTAGAGTTAGTCATAATAATGCGTTTTATCACATATATTCTGTTTTTTTTTTCGAAAAGTCAAAAAAATGAAAAAAGTAAAAATATTAATTTTGGATATTATTGTATTAAATTATCAAAATTTTCAAAATTTTGAAAATCCGAGATAGCAGTTTGATAGCGCAGTCTATTCTGAGTCCTCTCATGCAAAGAAATCGGATCTAGCTTAAAAACTGAGCTCTTGGGAGCGATTGTCGTGGTTCAATGTTTTGCGTCGAAATCGGCCGAACATGACGTCACTCTGACGTCAATTCCGGCCGACCTATAGTAGGTACGAAGTTCAAATTTTGCCACAAGGTGTTTAATTGATGCAGCCTAAGGTACTGAGAGTTTGGCGTCGATACGTCAAGCGGTTTGGAAGTTATTGCAGAAAAACGGGAGGGGGGCTATAAATAGCCCCCCCCCAGTGGGGCGCGGGTTAATGGTGCCTGCTGACCGCGCTGCGGATAGACAATGGTGCCTGCTGATCGTGATGTTTCGCTCGGACAGATAATGGAGGGCGAGAAGCGGCTGACGAACGAGCGGACCACGCGGGCCATGGACCAAGCCGAGGTGCAGTTTCTGCGCACGGAGAACCAGCGGCTGCGCGAGCTGGCCTTCCGCTCCAACATGACGGCGTTCCAGGCGAGCGTGCAGCTGCCGCAGAACCAGCTGCAGTACCAGCAGCAGCTGCTGGGCCAGCCGCTGGGCCCCGGCGGCGTGTGCGCCGACCCGTACGCCGGCGCGGCCGGCGCGGCCGGCGCGCCCAAGCGGCGCGGCCTGCTGTCGCGCGTGTTCGGCAAGAAGGAGCCGCAGGAGGACACGGGCCCGGGCACGCTGCAGTTCCAGGACGGCAGCCTGGCCCAGTTCGACCCGGCCATGACCATGCAGCAGCAGCGGCTCTCGGTGGCGCTGCAGGAGGACCCCAGCGAGGCGGCCCGACGGCTCACCATGCTCAACCAGGAGAAACGCAAAATGAGCTGCTGTCCCCGCTAGGCGAGCCGGCCAGCCTGATCTCCGGCGAATGGCAATAGGGCACAGCCGGCTGGCCTTTTGACAAGCTCATCTGACAATATCATGATATTTTGTTTTGAAATTTGACTTTGTACAGGACTGTCAATAAATGCTCGTTTGCAAACGCTTTACGTAATCTTCGGAGCCATAGGCCCATAGGTACATATGTCTATTGAATGATCTACGCAATATTCAGGCATGCACATTGCACATACGCTCGTCTGCGAAAAATGTCGATAAATAATGAGATTTTAAATCGGCAGCATGTATGGAATCGGCGGCATGGTAGGTATTGCAATTACGTCACATCGCAATCACTCCCGAAATATGAACCCCATCACGGCTTTTCAATAGCTTTCAGGGTCCGATAGCGTAACATTTTTGTGCTTAGAACAGCAAACTGATGTTTCCGCGGTCATCTTCTGGTGCCGTGAAAAAGGCCCCGCGCCGGCATCACACGGTGTGGGTAGACTGTGCCGCTGAACACTCAAGTCAAGCGACACAGTCTACCGGCGCCAGGCGGCTGCTGCCAGTACTGACGGCCGTTCTGCAGGTAACCGCGCGGCGGTAGATAGGTACAGGTCTCGCGGGTTTTAGCGGTAGGTCGCTCGGCGAGCGGGAGGGCAACCAGTTCCGCCTCTGTATCGGTGACCATTTGCTCCGCCCAGTTACTCGCGAGCGCGTACTACGGCACATAGTAAAGTGGGGAGGGAAGGGTTAGAGTGGCAGCCTGCGTAGAGGCTTAAACCGGTTTCTATCGCCTGGGCCGGCGACACGGCATGCCGTCAGGGGACGGGGAAAGGTCAGAGGTCACTCACAATGTGCAGTACCGCGTCCCGTCCTCTCTGCCTGCTGACCAGCGCACGACCTCGGCCGTTGGCCAATCGGCATTGAACGGTCAAGGCCACCCGTAGCCAGCGGGCGGGGTGAGCCGGCAGCGTGCCGATTCATAGGTAGTCGTCCAAAGTTTTAGCGGAAGCCGGGAGACGACTGTAATGTTATTTCTTGGGAACAGTTCTGTCATTTAACCCGCGCCCCGTTATGGTCTCCCGAGCATCGGTCCCATGGGGGGGAGCATTTTGCCCCCCCCCCCCTAAGATCTCGAGAACCACGCAAAATAACAACAAGCAGCAAACGGTGTTGGATGGCCCCAACGAGGAAATACCTTTTGGCTCAAGTTCATTGACCTAGGTCAAACCGATGACGTCACAGTTCAGGTCAAATGTCGAATTTTCACCGTTTACAGGCATTTCAAGAAATGTGTTGTAAAATCGAGTAAAATGCATGTCATTCATCGATAAGGAATCGATGAATAACAATTATTTTTGATGGGGAATTGCTCGTCAAACACATATTTTGCTATTTGGGGTCACTGATACCAGGTCAGGTCACAGAGGCCAGGTCACTGAGAGTCACAATATGAAGATAACTATTATGTGATGGATGTTGTCTGGTCCATTTTACATGACAAATGCGATTATGTGGGTCAGGCAACCCTTGGGCGCCAGTTTGGGTTATGTTCTGGTGAAAGTCAGGTAAAGGTCAGGTCAAATCAGGTCAAATTTCTAATTTGACATTTTTGCTTAAAAAGGGTATCGTTTCGATGCAGCTCGTCACGGGGAGTCTAATGCTGGCAGCTGGTCTTTGTTTTGCGCTACGTAGTCTAAAGTTTTTAAAAATTGAGTTAAAAATTGACGACATCAATTTTGAACAGCTTTTCGTCATAACTTGGCCAAAAAAGGAGGTATCGATCTACAATCTGTTATGTAGATCACCGAGAGCAGGGACTATCATATATATTCCGTTTTTTTAAACTCGAAAAAATACTTTTTTAATTTTATAACAGACCAATTTTTCAATTTGGGGGTCAAAAGCTCAAAAGTTTTAAGATCCCAGATAGCGGTTTTGTAGCGCCGTTTTTTTCTCTACACGACCAGATATAGAGCTTCGAAATTGCTTGTTAACTGTAGCTTTTGTCATGTGAGCGTTTCAAGATTTAATGTTTTTTTGCTCATTTTTGCTCGAACATGACCTCAGTTTGACCTCAATAACCCCTGACCTTAGGTAAGCTAAGACTTGAAGTTTTGTGTGAAGATGTCAAATTGATGCCCGGGTAGCTATTGAAAATTTGGCGGGGCTGCGCGCCGCCGTTTTCCTTGCTATTCAGGAAAATACACGCTTGACGCTATATTGCGCTATATTGCCCACCCCCCAACGGGGCGAGGGTTAACCGTGACCTGCTGAGGCTGGAGGTCGTTTCACAACAAAGTTTTGCTTTCTGCCGCACTATATTTCCAAAACTTTGTCACAAAACTGACCAAGAAATATGTTGCATGAATGCAATCGCAGCAATATTAAAAAGGAAACTAGGCGTAAAACTTTAAGTAACATCACTGTATGCTGATTTTGTGCGTTATTTTTATAACAAAATGGATGTAAGCCACTAAAAAAGCAAAACATAACATTGTTTATATAGAAATATGCCATAACTCGCACCCATATCGTCGTTTTCCGCAGGCGCTAGACGTTTGGGCGGGGATGGATCAGACCTCACAGTTGATCGGCTTTTGATCAAACCAGAGCTTCTTGAAAAGAAGGAGCATGTTGCACGTGAGAGAGGAAGCCGATGATACCCAATTTATAGATTATATAGGCCAATCGTTGATCATAGGTCATACGTTGACCTTCCAAGTCAGTTTAATGACCCAAAGTCGGAAGGGTCTAGACCTGCCTAGAAGTTTTGAGAGAGAGAGAGAGAGAGAGAGAGAGAGAGAGAGAGAGAGAGAGAGAGAGAGAGAGAGAGAGAGAGAGAGAGAGAGAGAGAGAGAGAGAGAGAGAGAGAGAGAGAGAGAGAGAGAGAGAGAGAGAGAGAGAGAGAGAGAGAGAGAGAGAGAGAGAGAGAGAGAGAGAGAGAGAGAGAGAGAGAGAGAGAGAGAGAGAGAGAGAGAGAGAGAGAGAGAGAGAGAGAGAGAGAGAGAGAGAGAGAGAGAGAGAGAGAGAAATTAGCCTTTTTAGAAAACGGTCGGTATAGGTATTAAGCGACAATGCACGGATTTATAATGAACGTTAATCCTTCTCACAGCTAGCCTGCCCAACGCGTTTCCATTTCCATCGCTAGTGACCTCGCCTTTAGGCCATGTGACCGGAAACCGGCAGCTAAACAGCAGATATTCTAGGGGCGCGGAAAGCTTGAAGATTGGCTGTGCTACAATGCTATTCCTAGTGGTTTTGATGCTTTTGAACCTGGCTAGATTGGCTCCATACGCTCCGCAGATCGGCAAATTTGTAGTTAAGCAGCCCTGAAGGCACCGGCCAAGTTCCACCGCTGGTCCCGGCCAAATAAGACACAAGGGACTAAACACAATTTCACATGTTGGAACGTTTCTAAGCTTAAGTCTAGAAACGAACGATTAATGAGACATGACACGCCGAATTCTGGCCTATAATGGGCTCTAGAAACTGGTCACAGACCAGAGGTCATTTTGGTCAGGTTTATGAGATTTTCAGGGTAGGTGTGAGCTTTCAATTGCAGATGGCCTGAAGTCCAAACTTATCCTGACTCCTGACCGCATGGGCATTTATTTATTTATGGGGAGAAAAATAACTTACGGCACAGAAAGCTTCGCTGCTATCCGCCACTATTTACACGAGTTATTCAGGAAAAAACCAAGGAGAGGGGCTCATTTTATCACCCCTAATAAAAAGTAGGGTTTCCATTAAAAGTAAACGGTAACATCGATAAATAACATCTGTATGTTTCTCAATTCAATATGGTGAGTTCTTTCGTAAGGTTAATTAATGCATATTAGGTAAACAATATTGTAAGTTGACATTGGCACGAAATTTCCATTCTATTTTATCCCGTTCGTTTTAGCCCTTCTCGCCTCCCCCCCCCCACACCACCACCACTACCATCAAACCGGCTGAGTTGGCTGAGGCGAGGCTGGCTAAGGCGAGCGCCTCCCCTCCCTTCATGCCAAACAGCGCCTGGCTGTCGTGACCTCTGGCCTCACCGCCCGAAGGCTCGTCCGCTGTCCAAGGACGCCCTGCGCGGGCCGCAGTGATAGCCTCTGCCGAGTCCCGCCTCTATCCACCGGTCACCACGCGCTGGATTCATTCATGCCTCTGTGTTTCAGCGTCCTACCCGTTGGGTGGCACCACTGTAGTCATAGGCGACTGCAGGGAAGCCGCGGTCAGAATGCCCCAAACGGCGGATTTTGTGGTTTTCTTTTAATTTCTCCGAAACTAGCCGGCATACGATCAAACATAGTTCTTCTGAATGCTTGAGACGAGGTGTTAGTATCACTGATGTTAGTTGTCGGACTTTCGTCCCCGTCTTGAGTTGAGATGTTAGTTTCACAACGTTTCGGCCAGTTACTTCTCCGGCCGTCGTCAGGTGTTCTTTGGCCCTTAGAAGGACCTGGATGTTGGTGGCGTTGCGCCGTACGCGTCATACCGTTCGCTATAGTCGTCATACCGCCTGCAGTCGTCATACCGCGACTACAGGAGCTTTCGAACGGTATGACGCGTACGGCGCAACGCCACCAACATCCAGGTCCTTCTAAGGGCCAAAGAACACCTGACGACGGCCGGAGAAGTAACTGGCCGAAACGTTGTGAAACTAACATCTCAACTCAAGACGGGGACGAAAGTCCGACAACTAACATCAGTGATACGATCAAACCTTTTTCCATGCTCATGGGAGGGAGCCATACGAATAAATCGGTCACATCTTCAAGCCTACAAAGCGGAAGACGAAAAAGATATAGCCGGAAAGGCAAAACCTACGCTTAAAACCCACGGGACCTGTACCTATCCGTCGCCCGTCTGTTTGAATAAAACACTTTAGCAAAATGCGTCAAAAGCACGAACACGAAAATGAAAAACCTGGCAACGAGAAGATATTCCTGTCACAAATGAATAACATCAATATCAAGCATTATTGTATTGACCTTACCTTACACTAGGAAAACCAGTTTTCAAATGTTCACTTTCTGCGGTCCGATTGATCCACGCCTCAGTTCCATGATGTTAAATGGACTGGGGCTCCGTTGTCGGGTGCCGTTGTCGGGTGCGCTGGGGCTCCGTTGTCGGGTGCCGTTGTCGGGTGCGCTGGGGCTCCGTTGTCGGGTGCGCTGGGACTCCGTTGTCGGGTGCCGTTGTCGGGTGCGCTGGGGCTCCGTTGTCGGGTGCGCTGGGGCTCCGTTGTCGGGTGCGCTGGGACTCCGTTGTCGGGTGCGCTGGGACTCCGTTGTCGGGTGCCGGGGCGGCGTCGGCGCCGGTCGGTGGCCGGCCGGCAGACGGCGGTCATGGCTGCTCCGGGCTGCCGGGGCTGGCTGGCGCTGCTGGCTCTGGCTCTGGCGCGGACCGGCCGGTGCGCCGTGGAGTCCCACTCGGCCGCCGGACTGCACCGGTCCGGCCTGCTGCCGCTGACCCCGCTGCAGACAGTGCCGGCCGGACCGACGCTGGCGCGGCGCGCCCACTGCCTGGCCCGGTGTGTGCGCCGGGACGACTGTGTCAGCTTCAACTACGGCCAGCTGCCGGACGGCACCGCCGGCTGCCAGCTGCTCGGCAGGGCGCTCTGTCAGGCCGGCGGCGGCTTCAACGAGCTCCAGAGGGACGCCGGCGTCAGCTACTTCGACGTGTACCGCGACCAGAACGTGGGCGCCCAGGAGGTAAGGAAGCCCTTGTGACTGCAGCTACTCTTAACAAACACAGATCAACTTTTTGCTTTTTTATAAATTAGACTATCATTTAATGATTTATTACTTAACCCTCGCCCATGTAGGGGGGGGGGGTTGGTGCAACCCCCCCCCTGAGGTTTTTCGGAAATAGTGCAAAAACGGCGGCGCGCAGCGCCGCCAAATTTTGGGTACCTTATGGGGCAAACCTTGCGCATCTTTTGATAAAAAAAATTTGACCGGGTCATGTCAGGTCACGGAGTTATGACGTCACAAAGGGAACAGCCTCCGGCCGGATTTTCACAAACTGAGTGCCAACGCCCGAGGTTTCCTGCCGGTGGTACGGACATCGGTTGATGGATCGTGATGAAACTTCCCATGCATGTTGGGGCAAGTATTGGCTATCATATGGTATAAGAAACTTGACCGGGTCAGGTCAGGTCACGGAGCTATGACGTCACAAGAGGAACAGCGTCCGGTACTATTTTTGAAAAGCGCCCGAACCACTATTTTGCTAATTCTTGTCACCTCAATGGGAATATGCAGCAATATTAGCTTCAATAGGGAGCAAATGGACCTTCCAAATCCAAAAATACAATCAGATATCAAAAATTTAAATTTTGATTTTTCGAATTTCTGCCGCCGACTGTGACCTTGCCGACTTCCGGCGCTTCCAACGCGCCATTTTTAGAGCTAGGGAAACGAAATACATACCAAACGATAGAGAATTGATCAAGGAACACGATAGTGAAGATTTCAAGTCGATATCTCCCACCGTTTTGCCGCAATCGCCGCGGAAAGTTGAAAAAAGTCTATTTTTCCGAAAATTTGACCTTTGACCGGTCAAAAGTAGGTCAAATGTTGACCTAGGACCAAAAAATAACCACCAATCGCGAGATCTCGGCGAGAGCAATCCGTTGGTCTTTTCCGCTAAGCTCTACGACGCTCCGTTTTCAAACGCCAAGGGGGGGGGTCGCACCAACCCCCCCCCCTGCATGGCGAAGGTGGCAGATCGCCGTTTACGGGCGAGGGTTAAAAGGTATGCACAGAGTTCAGGATGTGAGATGTGTCACTCAAGAAAATTGGGACACTTGCAATATTTGGGCAACTGCCTGGAAAACTTCTCAGTTTTCACTTACGTGTTAAATGTTTGTGTTAATGAGATAAAGAGGAAGTAATCTTTTTGGCATTACTGTACATACGTACTTATCATGTAGTTCAGCCTAACGCTTATTCAACGGAGTGTCCATAACATGGTCGGGCCCGGGGTAAAGCCAATCACCCAGGGGCCGGGGGGCAATTTAT